>NC_072731.1:215198844-215344991 GCF_026930045.1 Uloborus diversus | reverse complement strand
AATAAGGAATTTCCTACACTTTTCATTTTTGATTTCTTCCAAAGCATCTGCATGCACAAAATCAAATAGATCGTCCATATTTTCCTCTGTCTTACTCCTGAAAAAGAAATCTTCTTGATTTCTTTTTTCACTGCAAATTTAGAAAACCAATTCTGTAATTGTTCCCACGCATCTTAGAGTTAGACTAATTTATCAATTCAAAAGTCCGTTCTTATAGTAGGAATTCATGCTTTTTACCAGAAAACAAAAATTTCTTAAGTCACTAATATGTTGCACATTCTGTGTGTGTGTGTGTGTGTGTTTTTTTTTTTTTTTTGTCATACTTAAAATTTTAGATTGTAAAAAAAATTCCTAAAACTTGCCTGGTCGATGATAGCTCCCTTCTAATAAACTGAATGGATATGTAACTAAGAAAATCTCTTCTTAACTTATATGAAGAGCTACCCGAAGTGGTAAATTTTCACAAAAGTAATTAGCCGCAAAAGCCACTCTTAAGTGAAAGTTAATGATAAGGCAATGTTATACTTGGTTAGAAAATGGGGAATGGGAAGTATTTTTTCATATTCACATAACAAAAGCAAATGCCATCTTATGGGAAACACTGCATGCTAACAAAGTTCATAAAGCTCAATTTAAATTACACTTCTAATTAATTTTCGCAAAAAAATAACTCGACTACAAACTAACAGAAAACTTTAGTGAGATTGTTGTAGAAATGATAGCAGCATGAAAACTCTTGAGTCGTGAGCGTCATCTAGGCAAAAAAGCTTCGTCGCCTGAAAGGGAGCTAGAGAAAAAGGCATTAAAAGTGTACTGGGTCACTGTAAAAGTTAGTTATAGTAAAATAACACTTGAAACAGGAAATGAGGCCATAAAAATGAAAATATGGTGGATTTTTTTTCTCAAAAAATTGAAAAATTAAGGAGAAAATCTTTTTTTTTTGGTGAAAATTAAATTTTTTCATGCTGTTTGAGGCATCCCTTAAACATTTCCGATTGAGTTGACATTTTGCGCAGATCAATTTTTTTGTCCATTAGAACAAAATAGGGAGGTGGGAGCAAACTTTTTGCGAAGTTGGAAAATAGGGACCACCTTAATATATATATATATATATACATATATATATATATATATATATATATATATATATATATATATATATATATATATACATATATATATATATATATATATTGTTACAAATCCTGTAAATAGTAATTATTGTAGTAACGTAACCTGTAAATAGTTTCCCGTAATGAATATACAACCCCTTAACATATGGCTAAAGTATACGACCCCCTATTTCCTTTTCTTTTCATTGATAAAATTAGATAACGGTCTACGCATTTCTGGAAGCAGAAAGAATGTTGTGGAAAATTCTTCGATGTTTATAAAAGCGTCCTGCGTGATAAACAGTGGAGTTTCGATTGATTTCGAACTGAGAGTGTGTATTAGCTCTGTTTATAGCGAGGTATTTCGCTGTTTTCGTATTTGGAAGTAAATACGTGTGTAAACGTTGAGTTTACGGTGTTGTGTGATAATTGCTTAATTGCTGATGAATAATTTAGCAGTTGTTGACGCCCTTTCCTGTACATAGTGTAAATAAATCTCCTGTGTTTTTATCAAGAACTGTGTCTTCATTTCAAGAAAGTGGAAGTCGCACCGAATCCGTTACAATTTGGCGCCCAACGTGGGGCTTCTTCTGGACTTTCTTGGAGTAAGTGTGACTTTGGACTTTTTTTTTTCATAAAGACTGTTAGAATTTATAGACTTTATTTTTATGGTGATTACTCGCGCAATGGATGAACAATTAAAAAGTGATTTAACGGTGCTGAAAAATGACCTAGTTTCCAACCAAGAGGAAATTAAAAACGATCTTACTTCGGTAAAGACTGTAATGGAAAATAAATTTAATGAGATAGAGCATCGAGTTGATGCTATTGAAGGAAAGTTTGAGGCAGTTGAAGGCCGATTCATCGCAGTGGAACATAAAATCGAAGAGAAATTTGAAGAAAAATTAAGTTCCGTTGAAGGCCGATGCAATGCTGTAGAAAATAAACTGGAAGAAGAAGATAGAAAATTTCATCAACTTAAAGAAGACATCTTTAAAGACCTGGAAAGGAGATTGGCGACCGCGGAAAGCTGCTCTGTACAGTTTGGCGCTCCCACATCGGTTGCTCGACCGTCCATTAAACTTGCCACATATGATGGGAAAACTTCGTGGCAGGTTTACAAAACTCAATTCATGATAGTGGCGGAAGTGAACGGACGGAACTCTGCTACCAAGGCCTGCCATCTTGCAGCATCCCTGAGAGGTGACGCAGCGGACATTCTTCAGACCCTTCCGGACAGCCAGCGCCTGGATTTTGCCGCCCTCACATCTGCGTTGGAGCTTCGCTTCGGTGAGAAGTGCCAGAAAGATTTCAGCCGACTCCAGTTGAAGTCCCGTTTCCAGAAAACTGGGGAAACCCTGCAAGAGCTTGCGGCGGACATCGAGAGACTGTCTCATCTTGCTTTTTACGACTGCACTACGGATGTTCGAGACAACCTGGCACTCAACTACTACATCGACGGGGTTCGAGATCCGGAAATCCAGAAAGCTCTACGGATGGCGGATGTCAAAGACCTGAATTCTGCTGTTGTGTATGCGATGAGATACGAGGCAGCCCAAGAAGCAACCCGTATGGATCGCCATCTAATCCGGACTCAGGAAGCTGATGAGTCTGATTCCAGGTCGTCCCACCTCGCTGAACTTGAGAGACAACTCGGTGACTTGACAAGACATCTGAGCAGCATAACAGCCCAAAAGAAACAAGAGCAGAAGTGCTGGAAATGCGGTAGTGAAGGACACCTGCGAAGGAGTTGTCCGGCTCGCCAAGCTACGCGAGGGAAGGAAATAACCACCACTAGAGCTCTGCAGATTTCCTCTTCTAGTAGTGGCAGTGATGGACTTTTCATTTACGCACATGTAAATGGGAACCCCTGCAGACTGATTGTCGACACTGGAGCCAATGTGACAATCATTGGGACAGATGTGGCTCGTGAATTTGGATTGAAACTGCTGTGGACATCGCCACGCGTAAGTCTCCAGACTGTGACAGGTGACAAGATCGAGATTGACGGTAAAGTGGACTTGGAAATAGTGTTTGGGAATGCCACCTACCATCATACGGCATTCGTCGCTAATATCACGGACCCCTTCATTCTCGGATTGGACTTTTTGAAGAAATATGACTTCACTCTCGACTTCAAGACTAATGAGCTGCACTCGATGAGAGAAGACATAGCAGTTTTCCCTGCAGAAAGTGATGTAAAATCCGCTCATCAAATAATAGCCCAAACAGATTTATCGATTCCCTCAAGGTCAGAATCATTAATACCTGGCTCCCTTGAAGAAAGCAATAGTTTTCGATTTGGACTCATTGAATACCTTAACCTAAGTAATAGCCTAAAAGGAGTGCTGGTAGCATCTACGCTTGTGGACCTTTCTAAGGATGTAATTCCTGTGAGGGTCGCCAACGTGAGTGAAAGGCCAAGGAATATCCGAAAAGGTGAAGTGTTGGCAACTTGTACTCCAGTAAACTGCATCATTAGAAGAATCAATTCCCCCGAGACTGTGTCTTCCGAGTCCTTGACATCGAAGTTAATTGGGAGTGCGCCGTTATCGAAAGATCAAAGAACTGCTGCGGAACAATTGGTGGATGACTTCAAGCATCTGTTTTCATCTACATCGGAGGATGTTGGCCGTACGAATTTAACGCAGCATAGGATTTACACTGGAGAACACCTCCCTATTAAACAGCATCCAAGACGACTACCGTTCGCCAAGAAGGAAGAGGTTGAGACCCTCCTGAAAGAGATGAAGGAGAATGATGTAATCGAACCTTCTTCCAGTCCTTGGGCCTCTCCCATCGTGTTAGTCCGAAAGAAAGATGGCTCCACCAGATTTTGTGTCGATTACCGATGGCTGAATGAAATCACCAAGAAAGACAGTTACCCTCTTCCACGGATAGACGACATATTGGACACTCTTTCCGGACACAAGTGGTTTTTGACCCTGGACTTGAAGAGTGGCTACTGGCAGGTTGAGTTACACCCTGATGACCGAGAGAAGACAGCGTTTACAACTGGACAAGGCTTATGGCAGTTTAAAGTGATGCCCTTCGGCCTCTGCAATGCACCAGCTACGTTCGAGCGTCTTATGGAGACAGTGTTAAGAGGACTTTCCTACGAATCCTGTCTGGTCTACTTAGACGATATCATCATCGTGGGACGCAGTTTCGAAGAACATCTGGCAAATCTTAGGAAGGTGCTGCAAAAGCTTAAGGAAGCCAATCTGAAGTTAAGCCCGTCCAAATGTAATTTGTTCCGCCGGGAAGTGAACTACCTTGGTCACATCATCTCTTCTGAAGGTGTACAAACCGATCTAGAAAAGGTATCTGCTGTCAAGAGTTGGAGTCGTCCCGAAAACATCCATCAGCTGCGAAGTTTCCTGGGGCTCTGCACGTACTACAGGAAGTTTGTGAAGGGTTTTTCCAACATTGCACGACCTTTGCATAAGCTGACGGAGAGCAAGCAAAAGTTTGAATGGTCCAAAGAATGCGAAGATGCATTTCTACGACTGAAGGAGGCTTTAACATCAACGCCTATTCTCTCATACCCTCAGACTGAAAAATCCTTCATCCTGGACACTGATGCGAGCCACGAGGGCATCGGAGCTGTTTTATCCCAAGAAATTGACGGCAATGAACATGTCATCGCTTACTGGAGCAAATGCTTATCAAAGTCGGAGCGAAATTACTGCGTCACCAGAAAGGAGTTACTGGTCATAGTGAAAGCAGTAGAACACTTCCATCATTACCTCTACGGCCGAAAGTTTCTGCTTCGGAGAGATCATGCCTCGTTAACTTGGCTTTTGAACTTCAGAAATCCAAAAGGCCAGATAGCCAGGTGGATACAGCGGCTCCATGAATATGACATGGAGATCAAGCATCGAAAAGGGTTATCTCACGGTAATGCTGACGCTTTATCAAGGAGACCCTGTCCTGAGAACTGCCACTATTGTTCCCGAATCGAGAAACAGTATGGAACGACTAGCCCTACCGCCTATCAGGTGACAGTGACTCCAATATCATCAGAACCTGATCCATGGAGTGACGACCAAGTTCGAAAAGATCAACTTGAAGACCCCGACATAAAACCAATTTTGGAGTTACATGGAAGGTGACAGTCGGCGCCCTAGCTGGCAGGACGTTTCCATCTTCAGTCCTGCAACAAAAAGATACTGGGCTTTATGGAACTCACTCCATTTACGGAACGGCGTGCTACACCGGAAAGGGGAATCTGACGACGGCAAGACATCTAGGTGGCAGTTACTACTTCCCCGATCCAGGATTTCAGATGTTCTGAAAGAAATACATAGTAGTGCGACTGGAGGACATTTTGGTGTCTTGAAAACCCTCAATAAAGTTCGGGAGCGCTTCTTCTGGAGCAAGGCGAAGGATGACGTGGAGAGGTGGTGCCATTCTTGTGACGCCTGTTCTGCTCGTAAAGGACCGAAGAAGAGAAGCAGGGGGAAGCTACATCTGTACAACGTTGGAGCTCCTTTCGAATGAATTGGGATCGACATCCTGGGTCCTCTACCAAGAACTGCTGATGGGAACAAATACATTCTGCTTTCCATCGACTATTTCACCAAATGGCCGGAAGCATATCCCATTCCAGATCAAGAAGCTACCACTGTAGCAGAGACCCTAGTCCAACTTTGGATCTCGAGGTACGGAACACCTTTGCAGATTCATTCCTGATTCTGTGTTTAAGGGCCTATGTCAAGTTTTCGGAATTGAGAAAACTAGGACAACACCACTACACCCACAATCGGACGGCATGGTGGAGAGATTTAACCGCACAATCCTGAATAATCTCTCGCTTATGGTATCCAGAAATCAACAGGATTGGGACAAGAAGCTACCTTTGTTCCTGCTGGCCTACCGCAGTGCTGTCCACGAGACTACCGGATATGCCCCATCTCAGATGCTCTTCGGACGAGAGCTTCGGCTACCTTGTGATCTCGTCTTCGGTCGTCCTCCGGATGCGCCTGCATCGCCTGAGGAATACATCCAGGATCTCCAGGCCCGGTTGGAAGACGTTCATAACTTCGCACGAGAGCGAATCAACATCGCGGCGGAGAAGATGAAGACCCGATACGACACAAGGTCTACTGGACATGAATTCAACGAAGGCGACAAGGTTTGGTTATGGAATCCCATCTGACGGAAAGGTCTGTCACCCAAATTGCAGTCGCATTGGGATGGACCCTACAAAGTCCTTAACCGACTAAATGACGTCGTAGTGAGGATCCAAAAATCACCTAATGCAAAACCTAGGGTTGTACATTATGATCGGTTAGCCCCATACTATGGCCATAGTTCATGAGTATTACGTAAACAACCATGGTTGATAACATAAAAGTTGTAGATAATTTTTGCTTTTAATGTTTAGTAATATTTCTTGTTATTATTGTGTTTTCTGTATCTGTTAGTTATTATTTAATGTGTGTAATTGTGAACTTGTGATAGAAGTTTGGCACCCTTTCTGGGGATTGTACTGCCCGGGACGTGCAGTCCTTAGGAAGGGGGCAATGTTACAAATCCTGTAAATAGTAATTATTGTAGTAACGTAACCTGTAAATAGTTTCCCGTAATGAATATACAACCTCTTAACATATGGCTAAAGTATACGACCCCCTATTTCCTTTTCTTTTCATTGATAAAATTAGATAACGGTCTACGCATTTCTGGAAGCAGAAAGAATGTTGTGGATAATTCTTCGATGTTTATAAAAGCGTCCTGCGTGATAAACAGTGGAGTTTCGATTGATTTCGAACTGAGAGTGTGTATTAGCTCTGTTTATAGCGAGGCATTTCGCTGTGTTGTTTTCGTATTTGGAAGCAAATACGTGTGTAAACGTTGAGTTTACGGTGTTGTGTGATAATTGCTTAATTGCTGATGAATAATTTAGCAGTTGTTGACGCTCTTTCCTGTACATAGTGTAAATAAATCTCCTGTGTTTTTATCAAGAACTGTGTCTTCATTTCAAGAAAGTGGAAATCGCACCGAATCCGTTACAATATATATATATATATATACACATACATCCAATGAAATCTGCTTTTCACTTAAATCGTATAGTTGGTTATTTAACTTAATGAATGCTTCATTACATACATTTCGTTTTTATTCAAAACAGTTTCAGTATAAACAAGAAACAAGTATAATGTAGTTAAAATAGTCAACTTCTTCTAAGCAGCTGTGGAAAAAAGAAAATTGGGTGGAATACTACCACTCAAGCAGTTTCGTGAGCATAAGTAATTAAGGATGATGTGGATGTTTCTAAATAACCTCTTCACAACATTTAAATTAAAACGGGGATAGGGGTTACCTAAAAATTATTTTACGTAAATTCGAAGTAAGATTTTGTACTACTGTTTTGATAGTAGTACACTGAAATATTGTAATTGTTGGAAAGAGAAACAATTTATTTAGAGAGAAGCAAAGCAAAGGAAAGTTTAACGTGCTTAGGAAAAATTAAATTATGTGAACTTCGTAATAGAAAACTAATTCTTTTATGCTAAAAATGCGGTTTTTGCAGTCTTTGAACATTTTTACTAATAGTTCTATTTTATACTAGAAAATCACCAGTCAAGGTATGGTGGGTGAAAATTGCTTATACAGTTGATCGAAACAATTGCCTGTTTAGTGATATTTTGAGAATTAAATTTTGAACCCAAAATCCAGTGGATTAACCCTAAACTCCAGTTAGTATATAGTGGTTATTGCTGACTACTGTTTCGTTTCTTCATTCTCCTAAAATGAGTCTTACCAATAAAACAGTTGAGTTACCGGATCTAGTCCAGCCTTGTCAAAATAAAAAATTTCCCTGCATGTCAAGTTTTACCAAATAATATTATCAAGTTTTCATGTCGTGGCGCGAGTTTCATTAATGTTGACGTCAACGTTACACGATCCGTTAATCCGCTATTACATTTATGAGGATTAATGACGTGTACTTATATATATACAAATTTCAGATGAAACGTGCAGTTTAAAATACATTATACGCTTTCAATACAGCGTGCAATTTCCAAAGTCATTACGTACATTCTAGAGGTATTAATTCCTATACTTAAAATCTCAACAGAATAATTCTTATTGAGGCAGGCATTTTGTGCAGCTAAACTAAGTGCACTCTATTAGCTGCCCTAAATCGTTTCCTACACTCTAATTGGTTGTCTTGAAACAATTGAAACTGCATGAAATGAGGGCATTTTAATACCAAGGCGTTCAGTAATGATGTATATTAAACTAAATGCAGTTGCTGAGTGTAAAATGTGTCTCCAAATCTGCAAAAAAATCGTTCATTTAAAATAATGGAACCCTCAGGAGTTTCTAGAAAAGTCTCGAAAGATAAATGTTTTTAGGATTGCACAATTCACAAGAGAGAATGTGGGTTTTCGTTGCTACTTGTATAAAAATAAAATAATTATGTATTTTGGAAGCATTATTATTACGATGCTTATTGTTGTGTTTAAGATTTGAAATATTACTTTACAATTATGCTCATTAATTCATTCCGCTATAAAAATTAAATAGTTGGAGGTTCCCCAGATAGCTATCATTAAAAATTCTCTATTGTTATAGAAATGTGGTAAAGTAAAAATATTAATAACTGATTCTACATGCTATAAACTTGAACTTCGGGAGGGTTTTTTTGCTTTTAGAAGTGTTTAGTGGGTTTTCGTTCATCATCAGTGGAAAAGTTTGTACCTGGGACCCAAAGAGCCCCACTTCTCTTTTTATTTAATTGGGATACAAGCAGAATCTTACTCAACATTCTACTCTTTTCAGATATATAAAACACTAAAATTGTAATTAACACATTTTAATTTCGTATAACTTTTTTATATTTTTCATAATTTTAACCAGTTATACAAATTTTCACAGAAGAAGCAGTTTGAACTCATATCCTACCTAGGCTTGCTTTTGTGACTTAGTGTCCTGTACCTCGCAAGTGCAGTTTTAAGTTGTTTCATGCTACTATTTTTATCATATATCAGTTTATTTATTTATATTTTTTATGGTTTTATTTAGTTTTGTCGTATGTAGTAAATAATTCTGTACTTCAGTCCAAAGTCAAAAGCAAAGAAACAAAAAACATTTATATTTTTGCTAAAAATAAAAAAAAATAAGAAACAATATTAATAAAGCACAAAATCTAAACTGTTAAATACACTTATTTCAAGGTTGCAAGGAGCTTCTTTGAAATTTTAAAGGATCTCAGTTTTTCATGGATGAAAATTTATCCGAAAACAAAAACGGATTGTAACCGAAAAATGAGTTTTAATTCATTTTTAAATATTGCTTTTCATTGACTTCTTTCTTATTATTTTTCATAAGTAAAGTACAAGGTTATTCAAAAGAAAAGTAGGTTTTAAACATATATATTTTTAAGGTAAAAAATGGTACTAAAACGAAGTAGTTTTAAACCTGTTTATCATCTTTTACCTTTTTAAATAATTCTAAACGTGTTCGAAGTGCCCTTCGATCGCCCAAACGATATCGGACCTACATTCAAACTTTTGAGATACACGTTGTAGCCTATTTTCAGTCACAAAAGCAGTTAATATAGTGATTAAATGTTTCAGTTCGCCAGAATTACTCATTTCCATTTTTTCAAAGCCAGGGTAAGAGATTGACCAACCTGTTAGAGCCCCTACTTATATGGGGCCTTAGATCTAGTGACCTAGGTGACGAATCATAAGGTGCAAAAAAGTTTTATCAACTGAATAAAAATACAACAATAAGTGAGATACATGCGATAGAACGCAAGGGTATCTAGCGGTAGCCTAATCAAACATTGTAACTCGCTCTTTCCTTCCATTTAGACCAGAGAGTTGTATATTTAATATTCCCAAACCGGTATCTATATGAACCCCCCCCCCCATTCTTGAATCGCTCTGTGTTTCGAATTTCGGAACTTTATTACTACCGTTCTGATACACTGGTAACTATAATAACCATTATACTATTCAGCTTGCGACCAAACGTCAAGCTAGAGGGTTTCTAGTTGATAAATACAAAATCAATTTCGCAAGTAAATCGCCTATTCAAACATCATCAGTTAAAAGCGTCTGGAGGAACGGTTACTATTCATTTACAGAGCCGACAACTGGTTATGTTATTATACACAAAAGAATAATTATTTTATTGACTTCTTTAGGTTTATTTACACTATCCGCTTTATTAATATTTCATGAGCTTGCTTTTCCTAAATAGTATTTTTGTATAGTTCCTATATTCTGTAAAGTGTTTAGTGCAACATTTGATTGCTAGGTTGCTCTAAAATGATTCATCGTACAAAACGTTTCACAAAATTATTGCGCATAGTTTTTCTGCAATTTAAATAAATTGTGACAGAAAATTCTCAAAAAACTCATCCTCTCACCTCTTTGTTTTAAAATCATTATTTTTTGAAGTGTTTATCCAAAAAATGTTGTAACTAACTTGTACAAGTTGTTTTTGTGTCAAATGCATGTCTTAAATAAATTATTCTTACATATTTTTTTAAAATTATTTGTGCACCCTTGAATATTGAAATGCAATGTTCATTAATCATGCAAGTTTTGTCTACATTTTAAGATTAGACTTTTCTTTAATAACATTTCATTTTAGATTTGGTACTCCATTCATAAAGAAAAGAAAACAGTAGTGATCACACGATTTTGACTTAGTGACTTTGCAAGAATGATGAATATAATCAAATATTTTGAAATGTGAGAAAGATACTAACAGTTAATTATGATCAAAAAAACTTGAGAACGTCACCTTTAGATAATTTAATCTTTAAAACCTTAAAATAATCACTAATAGAATTTAATCTCTCTTTTTATTCTAGGATTGGATACAAAACAATGTTAATAATCACCATTAGTAATTTATGGAAATCAAAAATTAACCTTTAATATTTTTTGCATGGATTTATTCAATTTACATTTCATAATTGTTCTTATGCATTAATGTTTCTTTTAGGTTCTGAAATACAGTCCAAAGCTTATTCAGATTGAATATTTCTTCCCTACTAATCAAAACAACAGTTTATAAGAAGAGTGTGACGGAATAAAGCAAAACAACTAGGATGCCTCTTCCAGTAGACGTGCAACCTACCGTGATCTCCTTGGTATGTTGTTTCAGTCTCCCGAACATGAACTTTTCTGATCATTCAGTTGAGATGAAAACCCAAGATCTTTTTGAACCCTACTTCTCGAGCTTCAACGGAACAGATTATAACTTTCTTGGGGATCTTGATGCATTAGAATTTTCAATAAATGCGTCATCTGATCACCTGTTTCGCAACACTAATCTTCCCAGACCGTACTACGGTGATCATTTTAGAACATTCAGAAGCCAATACCTCGCAATTCATGGCTACCTTGGCGTCATCGTGTGTATATTTGGTATTTTCGCAAATGTGCTTAACATTATAGTGTTGACAAGAAAAGATATGATATCGCCTACTAATGCTATACTCACTGGTTTAGCAGTAGCTGACATGATGGTGATGGTATCATACTTGCCATTTTGCATTCACAATTACATAAGAACTAATCTTCCGCCAGAGAAGAAATTCTCGTACGCTTGGGCTGTGTTCACGCTCTTTCACGCTCATTTTACTGTAGTTTGCCACACGATATCAACATGGCTGACTGTTACTCTTGCCGTTTGGAGATTCCTTGCCGTAAGCTTTCCGGCAGCAAGCAAAACTTGGTGCAGCATGCCGAGAGCAAAGTGCGCGATCTTGTGTACATACCTCAACTGCGCGCTATTTTGTTTGCCCGTATACTTGACCTTTACCATTATCGAGGTTGTTCACAATGGCAAGCTAGCTTATCGTGTGTCTTTCAGCGAAATAGCACAAAGCAACAACCAAGCTCTGGAGAAGGTGAATTTCTGGCTCTTCAGTGTGTTGACGAAACTGATTCCATGCATCGCTCTGACGGGTCTAAGTTTAGGACTAATCAAAGTATTGTACGAAGCCAACAAAAGAAAACAGAGGCTGAAAAATCGCGTGGAAAATGACAAAACACACGACAGAACGACGAGAATGCTTCTAGCTATTCTTCTATTGTTTCTCATCACAGAGTTTCCATCTGGAATTGTTGCACTTCTCAGTGGAATTTTGGGTAAAGAGTTTTTTGACAATGTCTACCTCAATTTAGGAGAAGCGGTTGATCTGCTTGCCCTTGTCAACAGTGCTATAAATTTTATCCTTTATTGTTCAATGAGCCGTCAATTCAGGGACACATTTGCAAGTCTTTTCACGCCAAAAATAGTGTCCAAGTGGATGGCTGTGCCAACTGAGCCAAACACAACAGTAGACACAACTTGTGTCTAATATATATCAAACAGATTTTTCAACTGTCGGAAAATGGAGTAAATGGGTGTAACATAATTTCACTTAACTTTTGTGAAAAAAAATGTGTAAAATCACCTCTCTCTCTATATATATATAAGGAGAAGCAAATATCATATAGCAAAACAAAGATTGTTTCTATAATTTTCTGTAATTTCTAAATTGTCTCTTTTTAGGAGTAATTTAATTTAAAAATAAATAAATAAATAAACAAACAAATAACGTGTAATATATATGATAAAATTAATATAATATCATAAAAATAATATATAAAAGATAAATGATTAAAAAATAAATATTTATAATTTATGAGTAAAACACATTTGGGTAAAAAATTAAAATTGATGAAAATCTTATTGAAATGTTAGAAAAAGAAAAGGTGATGTAAAAATTTAATATTCAGTTTTTTCCCGCTAATATATGTGCTGCAAATAGTTTAAGAGTAAGTTATTGTTCATTACAGTAACATGATTGAATACTCTGGAAGAGCTAAAAGTGCGTATTATATGTATTTTTATATTGACACATTTAAAAATATAAAACTATGTGTAGCTAAAAAGTTAAACTATAATCAAACAAAAAAGTTATGTTATTTTCGGAAAGTTATTTTACAACAAAAAACAAACATAATATTTAGAAAGATTTTGTAAATTATTATTAGATAAGAAGAGTTCTAATTTCCATTTGAGAAAATTCAATGCTCGTTGAACCAACAAAACTATCCCTTTTGCTGTTGGCCTAACTATTAGTTATAGCAAGTAGTATGTGGCGTGTTACATATTTTAATTCATAAGCTGCTGAGTAATAAAAGAAAAAATACGTGCTAAAAATATGAAATAGATGATCTACTTCTCATATGTTCAAAGGTACAAAGAGCTGCACTTAAAAATAGCATGGTAAACTTTTTTTTTGCGCATACAAAAATATATCTAGATGCATTTTATTTGCAAACAATATGTCCCTTTTGCTTAATTTATGTCCTATGCAAACTTGTACAGTTTACTCAAAATAGCCCATTCCTAACACAATTATCAAATTGTTTTATGTTTTGTTTATAAATTATTCGACGCCATTTTCACAAAGAAGACAACTAATTTAAAATGCTAAATGACATTTCAAAAACTGGTTTAACAGCCATGTTGTTCCCGACATTCGGAGACAGTAAGTAAAGCAATTGGTGAGCATTTCAAGGTTACAAAGCAAAATGGTTTGATTTATCACATCAAAAGCTTACGACTAACAAATATGTTCTCTTTTTGCCCAGAGACAGAGGTAATAAACTGCGCGTCTACTCTTGTACATATATATTGATCTGTTTGAATCAATAGATTACTTTTCTTTCCGATTTTTACAAATGTATGAAGAAGATATATTCCCTGAAATAGGTTATTTTTTCCGTGAAACAAAGATACCACATCTAAAAATAAAAATTATGCTTTATCTTCGAAAAACTAATCAGCAACTTATTTTTTCGGACATGGATTGATACATTGATAAACCCCGTATGGGTTTTACACTTGATACAGTAAGCCACTTAATAATCATTTTAATTTCTTTATAGATGCCTCAGTAAATTAATTACTCATTTGCAGGCAGAGACGAATAAAAAGTAAAGTAACAAATAACTATAAAACGCTGTGTCTGTACTTCTAATTAAGGGATAGTTTTAGCTCAAATACTTGAAAAGTTTATTTGATATTTTATCAGTCCATTTAGCTACGGAAAATGCAATCTTTTTAACAGATTAAAATATTTCCAAAGCACATCAAACTGCTTTGTACGAAAATTAACAACAGAAATAAAAGGTTTGGAAGGTATAAAATCCGTGGAACCGTATGGCAATAATTGAGAGATATTTTAACTTTAAAAGCTGAAATGTTCTGCTAAAATCAAATTTCGAAATAATAAGCTTCATTGCTTTCATACATTAAAATATTAAAATGTTTATTAAAAGAAGAACTTTCCTCAAATTTGAACAAATTTAAAGTTATGCCGCAAGAAAAAAGGAATTGTTCAAAACAGCCATCTTAATAACAGATTTCATGATTAAAATATGTTTTGCAAAATGATGTTATAAACACAAAAACTTATTAATTAATGGCAGAGTATTTAAACACTAAAGAATATCAATAGAATAAAAAGGTAAATTACTGTGAACGACTCTCTACTGATTTTTTTTCAATATTTTATTTACCTAGATAATTAGTGTAAATGATATATGCTTCAGAAAAAAAAAGCACAAAGCAAATACAAATGGAGTAATTTAAAATACTGCAAAAAAAAAATAAGAATTCAAAGAGATTAACTGATACTTCCTTTAAAAAATACATTAGATAAAAAGTAAGATAACTTGAAAGAGGTGTCTGCTTCATTTTAGTGATGTGTTTATTTGCATATTTTTTATTTCTTCATTTATGTTATTCAGAAAGATAATATTTATGAGCTTGTCAGAATTTCTCATTAGGAAGTTTTTCACTAATTAAAATACAAAGAAGGCGATCAGTGAATTGTTAAATTTTGAATGTTTTATGAATATAAAGAAAATAAGTTTGAGACAGCACATTCTTGTCACGCCTATCACACTTTATCTGACTCATTGGATGTACTTTTAAAATGCTTTTTCCAGCCAGCGAAGGTAAAAATCAATTTTATGCAGGCCTTTAAAGGTAAATCGATAAATAATCCATTTAAGATAATCATTTCAAGTTGAAAGATTACCGAAGCAAATACCTTTTTAAAAAAAGAAAGTTCCAGCACGTTAAAATATTTAAGAGCTTGAATTAAAACGGTTGGTTGCCGAGTCGTAGTTAACTGCTCTACAAAATTAACGTTATTGTTTTAGCTTTTCAATATGTATTTTTAAACAGTTAATTATAGAGTTTTCTTTTTTTAAATTATAACTTCTAACATTTAGCATTTATAATTCATTGTGTTTGAAGTTTTTTTTATATTAATATTTAAAACTCATATAACTTTTTTGTTTATTAGATGTCATTCCCCATTTCTTCGTTGTTAAAATTTATTAAAAATGTATTATATGTATTATACTAATACTTGCAATGTATTATAATAAAAATGAACGAAAAACAGTGCTAAGTTTTCTAGATTTGAACAACAAAAAATATTCTTTAAGCTCCCAGAATTAATTATCTTTATGCTTGAAAAAAAAAAAAAAAAAAAAAAAAAAACTAGAAAATGACTGAAATTACATTGGAAAAAGTATTCTAGTATCGAATTTATTCTTCGAAACTACATATACTATTTTTTATAATTTGAAAATGTCTATGAAATTGATTTTGAAATAATAATGATGTTTTTATACTAAAAATGATAAAATTTCTCTTATAATTTTGCATTATAATATTTGGATTGTATTACAAATAATGTGACATCCTTTTCATTTAAATGGAGATTCCTTTTAAGTTAAAAATACATTCATAAATCATCTACAAATTTTGAGCATTAATTGCGCTCTTTTTATTTTTTGCAGTTACTTTGCAAATAAATACTTTACACTCTTCAAAATTTGATTCTGAAATTCAGCATTTGATAATTATTACACATGAATTGCAGCAACAGGTTGATAATCTTTAAATTAAATATTTTCACAAAAACCTATTATGAATCCTGAGCTCGTGATGGTTTTGATAAAGCAACGACATAATTTTTTGCGGAAAAATATTTTGCTCGTAAGAAAACAAAGTATTCAGAATTCCTTATATGACACTATATCCTTGTACATATGCAAATGATTTTTATAGCAATGGTGCTGTCAAACCTTCCTTACATATTGGATGAATGTAATGTAATAAAGGAATATTATGTACTTACAAAATAAGAATCACTCCATTTTCAAAAATATTATGTGTTTGTGAGCTGATTAAATGCTCCAAAATTAACATCTGCATAAAGAGATTTTGTACATAAAAATAAATTGAATATTTATTTTGATGCTGGGAGAAAAATCAAAAATGAGAGCAAACAAAGGAAACTATTTGTGCTAAACAAAGTTGCTCAAAAATGTTTTTTGTAAAAAAAAAGTTTATTTAAAGAGGTATAAATACATATATTTATGGATTGTTGTAACTCATCACAATGCATGAAATGTTGTTGTAAAAGTTCTTTTGTGTTAAATGTACACAAGTAAACATTTATGCTATTGTTGGATGTGAAGAAAATTAATGTGTTTGTTTCGATCAAAGATATAATTTGTGTTCAGGCGGACGTCTATTGGTTTTGGAAGTTTTTTTTTTAATAAGAGAGAAATTAACTGCAGACTTAATTACGTACTTTAGCTCAAAGGGATTTAGTCACATTTTCAATAGAAAGCATAAATATCTCATTTTAAAATTGCAAAGCAAATGGTATCACACTTCATTTTTTGTCAAAACGTATTCATTTGGTTTATTTAGAATTATTTTTACGTACATTAATATTAGTTAAAATGTAGAAAAATATTGATCGCATTTTACATTTCATATATCATACACATACTGAAAAGTTTAATGTTAAACTAAGATGTTACGATTTAATAAAAGCCAAACATTAAATGGTACATTAATATTTGTCATTCCTCAGTATTTGTTTACCAGTAGGTGTAATCTATACGTAAGCACATGAGTAACGGTATTTTAAAATATCATTGCTGAGCTTTGAGCGGCGCTCTTAACATATAGTCTTTGTTCAGAAATTTTATAAGTATGCAAAAGAAATAATTTTTAAAAACCTCTCACCTTCCCACTACCACTTTCAGTTCTTATTACTTCTCTAACAGCTGTGCGATTTTCTTCAAAACTAATAAGTATCAAATTAATTGCTACTGTAAGTGCACAGGAGTTTACTTTGTATTACGAAACATGTTTAATGAGAACCATAAATGATTGAAAATGAGTTTATTTTTCTTTTGAGACTAGCCTTCGTTAAAGTTATAAAAATTAAAAAAATAAATAAATAATAATAAAAAAACGGCTGTTTTCCATGTACACAATACACAATAAATCAATTTGTTAATATTAAACCCCCAATGCTGTTTCTGCTGGAGAAATTCCACTTTTTAATATGAAGAAAAAAAGTTTAGTTTATCAGCAATTGCGTATCAACATGCAGTTTACACCGTTCAAATCTTTTAATATCACCCGCCATGACATGAAACCAGTTGCCAAACATCAAGACCAATAGCCGTCCTAATCGTGAATTTATTCAGTGAAATTCATGTCTCATGTATAACACAACAAACTTGAAGTTTAACCCTGACGCAGCAATTTTGAAAGCCGTCTCTTAAAATATTTATTTCAGAGAAGCTTCCATTCGAACGATATCTGCAGATGACAATGATCATTTGGAAGTTTGTGCATTACGAATCCACGTGAGGTGCGTTCTCTCGTCTACTGTAGAATCAGCTTTGTGTTATGTGTATATAATGTCAAAATGCTTTCACGTGCACATATGTTACGAATGATATATAAAGATTATTTATCATTTATATCAAAACCAAATTCTTCTACGTACATAAATGTTGACGGATGATTCGTTCGATGTACTTGTGGATGTCCAGGCTTCAAAGGTTTTCTCATCGCATATTGGAATCTGGCCTTCCTCTTTGGGGCTCTGTACAGCCGACTGAAAGCGTCCGTCAGCATGTTTGAAAATGTATTATCTATATGTTGGTCTTAAAATAAAGATGTATTATGTTTGAAATAAGCCTCGTTAATGTTGTTAAAATTTCAAATTTACAACCTAACGCGCAGTGGTGCAAATTTTTCTGGGTCTCGTTTGGGTTTTTATTCCCATTCCTATTCAGAGTCACAATTGACTTCAACTGTATTTATGTCGAGGACTGCATACTTAGTGCCTTGCCTCCATTATTTTTATATACCGATAGCTGGCAGCACCATCACCGGATCGAACAGTTGAGAATTTAGAACTAGTCCAGGAGCTAATAGCTACCTGGTGCTAGCACCCCCAGAGGTATCGTTCACTTGGAGGACATTGAGACCACGAGCATATTTAACGTCGCCCAGTCCCCTTTAATGACGAGGGTGGATCTTCGACCATCGAGGTTCGAACTCAGGACCCTCCGGCCCCGAACCCGACACTCTACCGATCGGGCTACCACGGCCCCCTCGTTTGGGTTGAAATGACATTACGTGGTGACGGTTATTTATAGCAGAAGATTTAGTTTTCTCCATATGAGGCAGTGAGAAGCTAAGTGGTGCTATACTCGGCGGAAACCTTTCTTGACAATAGAGAAATAAGCTGAGACCAAGCGAATGAAGTAGTCTCCCATGCGGTATCTGCATTTTGGGTAAAATTGGGCTTTAGAAATCAGTATTCATTAAATGTTTAAATGCAATGTGGTTCTATAGTACTGTCGACGGTTTAAGGGGGGGGTCGTGACCCCATGACCCTCTCTCTGTATCCGCCCCTGTCACTCCTATAAGCCGCATGTCGGAAGAAATTTGGACACTGTAAAAAAAAATGTTTTAAAAGACATTGGAAGCATCGCATTTTGAATAGTCAGAGTAGCATAGCAGATAACATTAATGTATTTGCTTTTAATTCTGGGGATGCATTGACCTCACTGTTTATCACTCCTTGATAAAATGAAAACAATGGGGACAATATATCCCCCGAAATATAAATATTCATTAATGATATGTTATAAGGATACCTAGATTCCTTTCCAATTATAATTGTAACTGAATGTAAGTTGAATAATTAGTTGAAATTCCTTACTGAAAGTTTGCGATGTGATTCTCAGTATTCAAATAAGATGCTTCCAATATTTTTTCAGTTATTTTTTTACAACGGAAAAATTGTTTCCAATATCGGGCTCGTAGAAGTGAGTTCTATAATCTGGTTTGGTGCCTCAAAAAAGTGACAAAACTGTAAAACAAACCAGTAGAAAATTAAAATCAGTTTTGATGATTTAAAAAAAATTTTAGGATAAATACGTCCCTAACTCGCTCTGAATGTTCATGCTATTGAAATTTGTACCCTTTTCAGAAAGGTGTTAATGGCAAATATAATGCTCCTTTTCCCTGCATATGAAAATAACAGACTTTAAAACTGCAGAAAACTGAATAAAATTTTAAAAAGGGGTGGGGGGGGGGAGTTCATTTCCAAAAAGTTGGACGCGATGGGGAAAACAGTGAACATATTTGGATTTTTGAGAATAGAATAAGCAAAATAAGCAATGAGCATAAGAATCAGCAAAAATTATGTCTTAAGCATTTGACGGTATATTTTTTGCCGTGAGGTGTTATTAAAAATTAAAGCAAAAAATACTCAGGAGTAGATATAAGAAGTATTGCTTGCAAAAAAGAAGAAATACAAAAAATAAGCAAAATTTATTTTTAAAATAAATGCTTTCAAATAACTAAACCTAAACTCTAAGCCATCTCTCACATAAACAAAAATCAGTCAAAAAAAAAAAAAAAAAAAAACCAGCAGATAGTTAAAAAGAGTGCGAATAATTTGGTTTTAACCTTTGAAAAAAGAAAAAGAAACTGCCGTGAAAGACGTTTGTAACGCATTATAATGGTCAAAACAACTCTCCCTGCATTTAAACAGAAATTAAAAGAAAAGAAAATTTAAATTTTTGACATCTTGAATTCAAATTATGCTTTCCGCAATCACGAGCGTGTGTGTGTGTACTGACGTGTGTGTGTGCAGGCGTGTGTGTGTGTGCAGGCATGTGCGTGTGTGCAAGAGCGTGTGTGTGTGCAGGCGTGTGTGTGTGTGTGTCGGCGTGTATGTGTGTGCAGGCGTGTGTGTGTCGGCGTGTATGTGTGCGCAGAAGTGTGTGTGTGTGCGTGTGCAAGCGCGCGCGCGCGCGCGCGCGCGCGTGTGTGTGTGTGTGTGTGTGTGTGTGTGTGTGTGTGTGTGTGTGTGTGTGTGAGCAGACGTGTATGTGAGTTTGTGTACTGGCGTGTGTGTTTGTGTGAGCAGACCTTTATGTGAGTGTGTGCACGCGTGCGTGTGTGTGTGTGCAGGCCTGTGTGTGTGTGTGTGTGTGTGTGCAGGCCTGTGTGTGTGTGTGTGTGCAGGCCTGTGTGTGTGTGTGCTTGGAGGCGTGCGTGTGTGTGTGTGAGCAGGCGTGTGTGTGTTCTTTTGCGTTCAGGCGTATCTGTGTGTGTGTGTGTGCGCGCGCGCGCAAGCGTGTATGTGTATGTAGGCGTGTGTGTGTGTGTGTAGAATATGGACGCAACCGCCCAGGAGGTGCGCGTAACTCGGGAGATAGTACTGCTGGTGGAGACGGGGCCTCCTGGAGGAGTTGCAGGGCTCGGTCTACGGTGGTGCTGCTGAGACGCCGATCCAAAAATCAAAGGCAACGGACGCGGACGTTATTTAAACGTCAAGTGAAAACAATAAGCAATTTGTGATTGCTCAAAAAATGCGAAAAGATATAAAATAAATTTCAAATGAATAAAATTGCATAACAATATTTCCAAAACGTCCATCGTCGGCTGTTGCTACATGTCGTAACTGAAGGGCAAGATTAGCAAACATTTTCTGTGAAGAAAAATTACCAGTGGAATTTCTTATTCGTCTTTGATTATTTCTTAAAGTTCCTGAAGTTCTGGAGGATTTTGCCGATATACTGCATCCTTGGAAAATATTCGAACCAAAACGAAACTTTCTGAGATGAAAAATGTATTACCTTCCTCTTGAAGATGCCAAAAGAATTTTGTGTTGAAACTTAAGATGTTTCCTTCTTGAAAACTGTTTAGTCATCCAACATGTAAATGCAGCCGACGGTGGACAATGTAAAAATACTTTAATATCGTTTTCTTCTTGATTTTTTTTAAAATTGTGACGTTATTTTCTTTCATTTGTCATTAGTTTTTGGAATTAATTTCTGCAGCGCCATCTATTGCAAAATTGTTCGATGGTTCTGTTGATTTCAATATTTTTGTTTTGTTTGTGTCACAGTTGTTTTCTTCACTTTGAAAGAGGAATAAAAAAATGAACAATATTCTGGTCTTAATCTTGTTACAAAAATTCTCACAAGCTTATCAGATATTAATTATTAGAGGTCATGTTTAGAATGGCAAAGTAATCACCTTGAAATAATCCTTCACAATTACTTATTTTTAGAACTTTTTAATCATCTGTACTCAAGTTTACCATTTACCGGGACGTGAAGTAAACCGTCAGACTGGAATTTTGTCTGAAAACCGGGATTGTCACGATCAAATGTGTGGGAAGCCTTTTATTACACCTCACAAGAGCTTTTGATACTCAATATTTTTTGAACTGTATAAACTTTATTTGTGTGTATGTTGCAGGGTAATGTGACACCATGAATCCCCCCTCCCCCCGATAACAACCTCACTAAGTTACGCCAATATACGTAGGCTGTTTGTTCAATAAGTAATAAGACTAAATTTATAAAAATACAGAACAACTTTAATCGTCATAATTTACACGAGTTTTTTAAGAATAACTTTTGCGGGACTAAATGCATTTATTCCAACGTTCTGTCCACTTTTGAACGTTAAGTTTGTGAGACCTTAGTCAAAGCCGCCTCCGAAGAATTTAGGCATGCTTTCTTGCTTTCAAAATGTTTGCCTCGTAATGGTTTCTTATGTTAAGGGAACAGCCAGAAATCACTGATGTAAAATAACTCTGTGATTTCCCTTCATGATAATAGCAGCAGTGTTTATCATTGTCTCAGTGATGAACGCCGACTGTTTTCCCTCACGTTCAATATCTTCCGCATTTTGCCTGCCTTCCTGAAAAACTTTATACCATCAAAAAGTACTGACTCTAAACATTGCTTCATCGTTGACAACTTCACGTATCATATCAAAAGTCCCCGATGCTGATTTTTGCAGACGAAAAAAAAATTTAATCGCATAACTTTGTTCCAAAGACGCTTCTGTTTTGACAACTGGCTGCGTCTTGTAGGAGCCCGCCAACATGCTTCAATTCAATCACGTGATGCTCAGGAACATGAGTGAATTCACGCCAATTATCAGTAGCTTTTGTTAATGGAGACAACAGCTATTTTTCATGCCAAAAAAACTAATATTCCGATGAGTAGTTTCGCGGTAGTAAAATTAGTCTCTTTACTTATTGAACAGTCCTCGTATATATAAGAAGCTGTATGAGTTGTGGTGGATATATGTTGTTGTAAGTGGTACCAATCGATAACAGTATAGTGCCATAAGCAGTGAGTTACTTCCTAGCATGTTGCATATGTAGGGGAGGGAATGTTGAGCAAAGTAAAATGCTTACGATCACTTAATTGCTTCAAAAACGAGCTGATGTGTGCATCACATGACTTCCTTTTACTCCAATTTAATGTCATTTTTCCATTATTGACAATTTTAATGTGATTCAATAGTTTATTCTCTAAATATCACCAACAGTGGCCAAATCAAAACCAGATTTCAAAAAAAAAATCGCCAAATTTGTCGCCAAGTTGGCGACGAAATTTGGCGACCAAAAGACTGGCGATATATCGCCAAGTGTCCGCCAAATTATAACACCACTTGAGTTTACATCGAAATTAACATTGATTTCCCTTCAAAAAGGGGCAAAAGACCCCCTTAGGAACATCCGAATGCAACCAAAACGGAAGGTGCACAACTAGACTCCACTAGGAGTCCACGTACCAAATTCAAACTTTCTAGGACATACCGTTTTTGAGTTATTCGAGATACATACACACATACACATACGCACATACATACGTACATACAGACGTCACGGGAAAACTCGTTGTAATTAACTCGGGGATCGTCAAAATGGATATTTCGGGTGTCTGTACGTTCCTAGGCAGATATCCACGTGCGGTCGAGGCGAAAAAAATACCCAACATTCATTCGGGGGTGAGCAAAATAGAAATTAAGGCCGATTTTGGAGTGAAAATTTTTTCGCGAATACAATACTTCCTTTTTTGTAAAAGGAAGTGAAAATAAAAGGAAACTTGTTTTAAAAAATACATATATAAAGAAAGAGTATTGTATTTTAAATAAAACTTGCATTAAAACATTATTTTTTGGCAGTAAATTTGTGCTATCAAATAATAATAATAATAATAATAAAAATAATTTTTTCCTTTTTTTATGGGGCAGAGTGAAAAATAAAACAATTTTCTAATGACATATCTTCTATTCGATTGTAAAAGATATTTTCTATACAATGAATGAGGTAATTAAAGGATGTATGAATAAATGAAAAGATAATGAAGCAATCAACTAATAAATAAATTAGCAAATTAGATAATAAATGATAAAAATAAATAAGTGAATAAAATTGTGAATGAGTACGAAAAAAAGTGAATGAATGAAGTGAATGAATGAATCAGTAAGTAAATTAGTTAATTAATAAATGATTACATAAGTGTTTTTGCAAAGAATTGAATAAATAAACGAAATTAACTATTTTGCTTTGCCCCATCCTCTTTTTCCCGTATGCACTTGACTAATTGTGCAAGATACTTGAAACACAAGTAAGCTTAACATTAACTAAATAAATATTTCACCGAATATCAGTTGGCCGCAATTAATATTCAAAATAGTGATAGCAAAAATTTTGCTATTCATAGTTAAAAAAATATTTTTGACTTACAAAAAAATATTGCAATTTGAGTAACAATTTTTGAAAATCGCTTGTATTATCAGCTTAGAGCTTCAGAAGCAACTTTTTCCTTCCTAGATTAGAATACATGTGTTACTATATAGTAAAATATTACCAGATAAGCCAGGTGGCGTTAAAAGCAGAATAAATATAGGGATACTAAATACGGAGAGATTGGACAACTTCGGAACGGAGGCCATCTTATGTCCAATGATGATCACTCCCCGTAGACCGTAATGCATCTTCTTCCCCAAATATGACTGTACTTTGTATCGAAAGAATTAGAAGCTAGTTATGATATTCTGAAATGAAATGTGCAAATCGCTAATATCTGTTTGTTTTCCATCTTTTTGAAAAAAACAAAATTGAGAAAAAAGAAATTCTCTTTAATCGCTTTGACAAACGAAACGATTGGCGCCGCATTGCCAGACTTGGCACTCACTCCGTTTAATGAAAAAAAGAGGAGAAAAAAAAATCAGTCTGTTCTTTAAAGATTTCCTATCTTATATTCCGTGGGAAAAATAAAAATTCATCCTGCGCAGCATTTTGAGCTGACAACACTTGGACATAACATGGCTGACATTGGCGCGCGGTTGTCCAATCTCTCCGTATATAGGATCTCTAAGCAAATAGTATTTCAGCATTTCACTTTACCCCGTCATTTCACTTTGATCCACATTCCCCTACTATACCTGCTAATTTTACGAGTGGCAATGGTTTGGTGTGTAGGTGCAGTAAACATCGGCATATCGGCATAGTCGGCATGTATTGTGGAAAAGTATATTCACAGTGATGTTTTCTTTTTAAATAAAAGCAGGAATGTTCTTTCAGCAGGAAATTTTTTAAGCATAAAGTACTACATGGTAATATTTTTACACAAAATAAATTAAACAGCAGGATGATTTTCCGCGAAACATTAGGAAAAAAAACCTGACTGGCATTGTACACAAAGGCCTTCTCTAACAATCTTTCATAAAATGTTTACATACTAAATACAGGTTGAAAACACATTTGAATAATTATATATCTGAACGCGAACGATATAAATGAAAGTAAAAATATCAATAATTGCAAATCATATTATGTAGTCAATAGTAGTATCATCTCAACTGTAAAATTTATTTCCGTATCATTGCACAGCCTTTCAAAAAACCAACACGGCAATGATTTCCATAAGAACTTATTTATAGAATGTAATCTTAAATTAAAAGATCTTCCATGGCATGGGAAATGTTCTATTCCATTAAATGTTTATTGACTTTTCGCCTAGTTCGCAAATGTTTATGTATTCTGCATTGATAAGGATTCAATTCACTATCTTCTCAAAGATTATGTTCTTCAGGAAATTTGAAGAGAAAATTAGGACTGCCTCACTAGCTTTCGCAAACGATGTGATTTATGTCAAATACACAATTTTAATGAGCCTGGATTTCAAAGCAATCTCATACATTCATAGCGCTTATTCATCACAGCGGAGAGGCTATTTAGACAGAATTCAGATTTCACAGAGATCCAGAAGGGTTTTGGAGTGCTCATATTTGTATGAAGCTTTTCATATTCTAATTGTATGCTTGTGAAGCGAAATGTAAAGTTTTCGATAACAGAAATTTGGAAATTAGCTGCTGCTATGAGGTGCAAGCGGAAGTATGACCTAAATTAGGGAAAATATTTCAGAAAGAAAATAAGAAGAACATGTGCAATGCTTATCTTCTTATAAGCTTAAAAGTATTATGTTCATCTGTTTTATAAAAAAAGAAAATATGATTCTTAAATCCTACTTTAATATTGTTTTCCAGAACATATTTAACTTGTTGAGTACTTACGTCAGGTTTGCGGAAAATTAAAGCGTATTTTGTAGAATTAATAAAAATAACTATGGTACTGTAATATTTGTAAAATTTTTGAAGTATATAGTAAAGACAGTAAAACAATAACACACCTAATTCTCAAAAGTATTGAAATGACAGGTCTGATTATACTGGCTCTTTCATTATGATTAAATTATACGCCATATCCATCCTTTATCTACAATTAATTCGTAGAACCTCTCGCAATTCGGTAGAGGTAAATATTATAGTTTAAAGAAGCACTATTTTAAACTGTAGTGATACGAACTTTTTTTTTTGCGATCAACGCATTATATTTTTGTATTTTAACATGCCACAAACATACGTTATTCATTTGTTTTCTTAAAATGCTCGTAGTTTTAATATCCGCAAGTGAGATGTAGAGAGGATGCCCATTATGAAGTGATAGTTTTTTTTCATTTGAAAAACTGTTTCTGAGCCTAAAATGTTTTTATTAAAAAAAAGTTCAAAGATAATCAATTTTTTTCAACTAAATAAATGACTACCCAATAAGCAAATAACTGTGAAAAATACCTTTTTGATTTGTGAAAAGCCCTCAATACTTTTTTCTTCTCCAATATTTAATGTATTTTTTTAAAATTTAAAATGATTTTTCATGGGACATAAATAACACATTTTGACTATTTATTTATTGAAAAAAAAAATCTTAAATTTTTTTTCAGCAAAGAAACTACTATTAACTTAACCCACACTTCCAGTACATTCACTTTTTCATAATTTTTAAAATTATTTGCGGTTAATTCTTCATTAGATACCAGCGAATGATATGACCCTCCAATTTAGAAATAAATAGCTAAAAACAGGTTTTATAAGTAAACTAGCTGCGTCGCCCGATTTTGCATGTTTCACCTCGAAAATATCAACATTCAGGCTTCAACAAAAAAAAGTAAAATTTTCCGGCAAATTGCAGAAAAGTATCAAAAACAGGAAACATTTCAAATCCCCCGATTGCAGAAAAAGCCTCAAAACAAAAACCAAAATTTTGCTTGTTCATATTCGAGAAAGAAAACGGCAACAGATCTTTCATTTAATGATTTTCTTCACGCTACAAATTTTAATAAAAGTATTGTTACGGAAAGTTGAGATGAGTTGAGATGAAAGTTGAGATGAAGGACTAAATAATAATTTGAATTGAGGAAAGTCTTCGAAATATAGTGATTTTATGTCGAAAACTAAGCATCATAAATACTAGTTTTTGATTGATATCTCCACTAATTATTATCGGAGCATTATGTTAAATAGCCAAATTTAATGACAGGAAGATTACGAATCCATCGATATCTGGTCCGATGGTCAGTTCACTGTCGTTCGGGAGATGTAGTTTGGACATACATACATAGTTACATACATAATTACATAAATAGGTACAAACGCTCAGTTTTTAATTATATAAGATGTTTGAAAAATTCCAACGAACCACGTGCCTTTTGCCCCGTAACTTAAATTGACCATTATTTCAAAACCAAATATTACATGTAGAGGAAAGGGGGCACATGTGAACATGGTATGTTTTATTAGGATAACGTCAAGCAAAAAATCTTTAAAATATCTCAAATACTGGCAATACCTGCCTTACTTTGTAACCAAACTTTCAGAGTAAAAAGCCAATTTATGTTCCTGTGATGACAGTTTTTTTGTTTTAGTAAATATTGATGTCCTTTTTTTACAGTCTTCTTCGTGTAAAAACATATTTTCAACAAAGTAATGAGCTAAATTTAATTATTGCGAGACATTGTATGAACATTCCCGTAAATTTAAGACAATGTTTAAATTTTGTAATTAAATTAAAAATTCTTTATTTTTGAAAATTAGTTCTAAGGTAAATGACGGGACACTTGTGAACACAACATGTAAGGGCACATATGAGCAATTCCCATATCCTCTCTGCAAAATAAATGTTAGTGTACGCTTATTATAAGTGTTAAAAGAGATGTAAAGATTTATAATTATTTATTTGCTAAAATCAGTTTGTAAACTTATTAATAAGTATCATTACATAATTATTTTTTTTAATTTTATTATTTTTATTTTTTTTTAAATTCTTTAATTACTAAATAGTTGACCAAAAATTTTGCGGAACTTAATATTTGCGAGGAAAATTAAGATAAAATATTTTCCTTTAACTAAAAACTGAAGTTAAGAATACTTTTTAAATTCATCATCATATTATGTATGAAGCTTAAACGCACTATAAACAAGAATAAATGATACAAAATAAAATATTTTTTTGTATTGTTTAGAGTTATAAGATTTTTTTCTTGTCCATCCAGTGATTATAACATGCTATGAAACTTCAAAACTTGACAGTGAGCAAAGTTACATAATGTGGAAAAAATATTTTCTTAATGACAATTTTTGTACATTTCAAACTGAGACAGCTCAGGTTACAAACCTTTGAATGTATTTCGTATACACGTATATGCTTTAGTATAAAGAGTTTTTCGTTGAAATATGATGCTCGTCCTGCATTTTTCAGTCGTGATCACGTGTGAACAATTGAAGCTATTTTTTAAAAAGCCCATAAAGTAAAGAAATAATTTTTTAAAAAACCTGAAAAAATTCCATGGCACTAAGAAAAGACTATCTAATCATGGGGACCCTTTTTTTTGTGACAAATCGATAATATTTTCTGAGAAATTAAGAAATGAAAAAAAAAATGTTCACATCTTCCCCTTTCCCCCCTACATTAACTTTTATAGGTATATATTATATAAATAAGTTTAATTAACATTTTTGAAAAGTTTGAAATATATAGAGGTTTCTTTTTGCTAAGGCTGTTGACGTAAATAAAAACTTTGAAAACGTGGTTGTGAGTAAATCGTGACTGAAAAAATAAATTTCAATTTTAGGCAGTGCATATGAGTTTATGAAATTTTTTAAAATTTTCTCAATAAATCATCGATTTAAAAAAAAATTGTGGATTTATAAAGAAGAATATTGGTGTTCTCTAAATTCTCAATCTCAAAACGGCTTTTTCCGAAAATTAGAGTGTTCACCTACCTTAGATATGAATCGAAAAATGTGTTTTTGTGACATAATACCCCTCAGATATATGTTCCACTATGTTGTTCTAAAATATAGACTTCAAATGAATAAGCAACTTAGCGTCAGCTCATGTTTAAATGCATTCGACTGTAACAAACTACAACCTAAATTCACCTTCTGCTTATATGCACCGATGCTTAAAATCGAATATAAATCACACTGCTATATGTTAATTAAAGAGCAGCGTCAGAAGCAAGGCTCATTGGAAATGGATGATTTGTCAGAATCAGCATTTTGAAACATTCAACTTCGTTAGAGCTTGCAGAAACCTTTCAAAAGATACAAGTCCATTAGCATCAAGTCGAATAATACAGGAGGCGATGGCTTGACTTTTTTTTTCTTTTGAAAAGCAAATTATAAATTTAAGAGACATGTATTTTTGTTGTTGACGTATTTGCAATAGAAACAATATATATCGATTAAAAATACTTGCATACATATTCTAACGTATGTTCACATGCCTTTTCTACTGTTTTGTAACTGTGTCTAATTTCACTTAGAAAAACTCAAGATTCTTGAAACCACCTTTGATTTAAAAACAAACATAAATAAGAATTGTTAGATAATAAGTAAAGCAACTAAGCTTGGCAAACAAAGAGTCATGTTTAAACGGAAGTCCAATAGAAATCATTGCAAGGAAGAAAAGAAGAACGGTAAATGAACTAAAACTAAGAAGTATTATATAGCAGCATCATCCTGCGCCACCCTACAGTTAAAATTAAAATTACAAAGAATTCTAAACATTCTAACCCCGGATGAATATCTTGTTACTTCACAATATAGGAATTTTGATTTAAGTTGAGTGTACAAGTTTTGATTTAATTTCCTTTTTATCATGTTCGTTATTACACTGTAAACTTTGAAAAGAACATATTTTTTATCCAATGTGTGTGTGTTTCCCAATATATATCTTCAATTAAGAGGAGTACTGTATTGAAAAGAATTGGAAACATTTCCAAAAGTATACATAATTTATTACCTTTTACAAAGAGGGTAAAAACGTTGGGTACAGCAAAATAAACGGAGGAAACTTAAGAAATATGCAGTAATGTTTTAATTTTGGAAACAAAATAAGTGGTGTTAAAAGAATTAATTACTGAATATCTATTATTCTTTACACGAATCTTAAACATAAATGACGAAATTAAAAACTTAAGAAATTGGTTAGAGAACTCATGTTTGAAAGCAAAAACAACTGAAAAAATGTTGTCTTGTATTAATAGTTGTTTATAATTTAAAGATTGTATAAGCATGTGGCATTTCTATATTTACGGAGAAGAAAAAATAAACCAAGAACGGGGTAGTTTCTTTCAGTCAAAAGTACTACTTTTAGTCACTGAAATTGATTGAATGAGTAAAAAAAATAACATGGATCCAGAAAATACTTTCATACCAACAGTTATTTTTTAATACATTTTTTTAAATGTCCGATTTTGAAAACAAGGCGTGGTCTTTATGACGTCACAAATGATGAAATTTGGCGCATGTTCCTACCACGTTTCCACGTTGTGATGATCAAGAAGCGAATGAAATATTGCGCTCTACACTTGCTATCAACCATATCGTTGCCAAGTAAAGCCGTTGCCGAGTAAAGATGCGAATTAAATACTTTGCTCTGTGATTGGCAACACTGAATGGTTTTCATCATTTGTGATGTCACACGACAGAAGCGTAAACAATGGAAGCGCACCGATTTAAGTAATTTTTAAAAATACTAAACTTAAACAAATTATTTAAAAAATGGTCAGATCCTATGTTTTTAAGCATGCTCTTTCAGAAAAAAATACTTGTAAAACTTTGGAAACGACCCCACTGTAGAAGAGTGAAATAAATATTTTTACAGTTAAGGTTAGAGAGAAAGAGGAAGGAAAAAAAGAGAGAAAAAACAATTTGAGATATGTGATGACAATAAAAATTTAACAACTTTTACAACATGTTTTTCATTTATTTTTTTCGTGTCCATAAAGCTTACGCTTCTGTAAAATTAAACAGCAGTAAAAATGAAAGACACTTGCATAGATAAAAAGTTGCATAAACAGTATTATGTCTGTAAAGCTTCAAAATCGGGAAGTACAGAAATGAAAATGCACAATGATACAGGGAAAAGTTAAAAAAATCTTGAAATTAAAACTGAAAAGTATATTTAGAATTTGCACTCCTCATTAAAGTGGTATTCAGTTCAATTGTGAGCTCTTTAAAAGAAAATTTAGCTGGCAAAGAAAGTAGTCATTTTAAAATTAGTTTAATTTCAAAAGTAGTTTAAGGCAATTTTATTGGAAAATACAAATGAGTATGCATTCATTCTAATGCTCGATAAGTATTTCTAAAGCTTACATACTTCCGGAATGTTCAGAAATTTCCACTTCTATCGCTTTGAAGATTTAACTTTCTCCTCTAAGTTTTGAACTAATTACGATTAATTACATAAAACGAATTCTCAGGCATGCTTCGGTAGCAATTTAAGTTTCGCTTCTATGGTGTTGGAATTCAGATTTACGTGATGCGCATTGAATTACTGCTCGTAGACTTAGAGATTTTATATTTCATTTGGGGAGTATTTTTGAAGGAATTTCAAAATGGTTAAAGAAATTATAACCGTCAAAGCACAGTACTTTTGATGCATCAAAAATAAAAATTAATTAATAGCGTTAATTGAGTTTATAAAGATATAAACACGCACACTCAAAAGCACACAATAAACTTCGTTCAAAGTCAGAATAACAAGGTTAAAAATGACTATCAATAACAAAGTTAATTAGAATTTTTTTTCTGTTGCTGTTTTTTAATGCTCGCAATCAATCGTGACACATTTTATTTCCTCCTCGGTAATGTAAAAGAACAGTTTCAGGTATATACAATGACTCCCAAAAGTGATCGTACACTTACCAGTTTCAATGAAATAGGCCCCTATCCATTGTTTAAAATTAATATTTCGGAATAGGTATTTAGCTATAACATCTATGACCTTTTTTCAACAAAACTACATGAAGGAATTCAATTACAAAATTAAACTTGAGTTTTAAAGAATCAATAGTTAAAAAGTGCCGGAAACTTTGTCTCACAAAAGTCTTTGTACACGTTAAAAAATATCTATATATTAGTTAATAATCTAACTTTCCATTACGTTAATTATTTAGTAGAATATCATTCATCATCCTTGACAGTTTTTAAACGTCTGGGAACATATTTCAGAGTTTTGTCTTTCTTTTTTTGATGCAATTTCTGGGTAAGTGCTCAACCACATTTTGAACCACTGTTTTTAGTTCACTTTTCATTTCAATGTCGCCTTTTCGCAATATAATCTCTAGATATCTACAAAGATGTAATATAAAATTCAAATCTTGTAATTCAAGAGATATTTTCAAAGTTGGACTACAATTTTTGGGGCACCAGAAGCAAACGTGTGCTTTTTATTGTTATCATGATAAATAAACAAAGTTTTTTCCGATAATCAAAGTTTTGTACTAATAGTTTAAAATTGCCCTTTAAAATATTTAAATTAACAGCAAAATTCATTATTTCAGCTATAAATTCAAAACTATCAAGTCCTGATGCTGATATGCACCCTTCCAAGAGAGCACCATTCTGATTAACTGATTCAACTAAGTTCATATGTTTAGATTCCACATTTTTTCTTTTCGTTACAATTATACAACATCAGAACCAAGAATGCTGAATTTCTTTTAATTTGTAAATTTGACGGTATTCCAAAACGTTTCAACTTTATTTATCATTCGATTTTGCAGAAGCTTCTTGCGAAAGCTTAATTTCTGCTTTTCGCACAAACCAAAATTTTTCTGCGGGAAGAGCTCCCAATTAATCCAGCTCCTCAGAGTACTTTGACGAGTAATTTTAGCTGAAAATAAATCGCATTATTTTTCATCAAATTCTACAGAAACTTTTACAGCTCTCAAATGTGTATTTTTCATATTTTTGGAAACGTAAATCTCTGACCATGTATTGTTAGCTTTGCCGGTCGACCTTTTTGAACCTTGTTTTCTATTCGATTCTCTTCTTAGCATTTTCTCACGCAATTGACTATGGAATGAAATTAACTAATTTAGTGATATTTCGAAACGATTTGCTGCTAGTATGATGAATTTTTTTTTAATAGTGTTTGTTCTTTTTTTACGAACACCCGCCATTTAAAAATATTGAGTAGAATATTGTGGATAAGGAAAAGTAAAAGCCAACTGATTTTTGAGTGTCAGCACAATGTGACGTGTTATTTCACTGCCTCTTTGTTTTTTGACCCATTTTAAACACAAAATCAGTCATTGTTTTGAAAAACTACTAAGTTTGTTTTTTTAATAATAAGGAATGATGTAAAAATATATTGGATTTCACATTCGAATTCAGTTTCTCGTTATTTTGGTTGTTACTACAAAATTTTAAAGTGCGCGAACACTTTTGGGAGCCACTATACATGTAAAAGTCGGGCCTTTCATGTTGAGATGTGTAAGTTTGTGGATGGCATTAACTGTCATAAAACGGAATAGGAGATGAAGTTTTTACGAAACACTAGGTTTCTTAAAAAGCCGAAAATATATGCGCTTCAAAATACCAAACAGTAAGAGCTTCAACAACTGTATTTCTTATTAACGCTAGGACTGCAATTAAATAATGTAAATTTTGGAGAGAATGCATGGATATGGATTTAGACAGTTTTTTCTATACTGCATCATAAATGGGGAATAACCTTATTGATTTACATTGCCTTCTTTGACGCTCCAGCAGAACAGAACAATAACAAAAACATGTAAACATTTCTCAAAAACACAAAATAATATACGTAGTTTGTCACTAAAGTAATTTCATTCAGAAAACATTTTTTTTTCTTTATTTGTGCTTCCCAATCATATCGTGGTGGTGGGGGGGAGTTCTTATTAATAACGAAAATAATTTTTTACAGATTAACATTTGAAAAAATATCTCCCTGATTCCTTAAAAAACTACTTTTGACATTCATGAACTTACTTATAAGAAGGATGTGTGTCAGTATTGCTTAATACCTTGAAATTAAAAAAATCAAACTAAGTTTCGGGAATTAAATTGTGTTCAACCCAATATTTAGAGAATAAATATTATCTGCTTAATATGTCAATCGCTCAAGTACTTTTAATTAAAAAGAGTATCCCTATGTCATTATTTGGTCTCAAAATTGCTACAGGAACGCTAACTTTTCATCAGACAAGGCTTTCTTTGCATAAAGCAGTAGTGAAAGAAAATTGTATTTGCTTGAAATAAACAATGGTAACCTCAAAAGTTCTGTGTTATTAAGTAAATATATCTAATTCGTTTAGTTTTATTTCATCACTTAGGAAGTTATTTATTTTTTCCATGCGTATCTAAAGTTTATCTGTTTGTAACAAGTTACAGAAGCACTGTATGATTTTAATAGATTTTGGTTTAACAGTTTTAATATATTTCTTTAATCTACGCAATAGATTTCACTGGTGCTGTACGTTTTTAATTTTAAATTAAAGCAATCGGAAAAAAGTAAACCTTTTTTCACAGACTTTAAAAAAGTCCATTTTTTAAAAGGTAAAAGAAATAAGTTTGGTAATGAAAAAAGTGGATATTTTACCTCAAAAGTAGGTAGGTCTAGTATTTACTCCACAATTTTAAGTACTTTTTTTTTAATTTCGGTTTTTCCTACAGTTCTAAATACTGTTTATAAGCATTTAATAATGCTTAGGAAATTGAAAGTTTACTATTCACTATTCTGCCACGAAGTTTCATTATAGCTGTTTCATCGTTGTTTACCTTCGGTGTACGATTTTGCAAAGATATATATTTGCAGTAATGTCTGAATAATTGTTGGGACCACATACGTGTAACCAACTGTTTCCCTCATTGATTCCTAACGTTAAGCAGAACGCAAACCATTTGCGTACAAACTAATTTGGAGTTTGCTTTAACTTTACGTGCATGTTAGCAGGTAATTAGAAATCTACCGATTAAATCTGACAATAATTTGGCATGTTCGTAAAAGTTAGACGAATTTGATTGGTTGGTTAAATAATGTAACAGCATGTAATAATAGCCTTATAGGATCAAATATACGGAAGAAATTGATGCAGTTATAGTCGGTAGTTATAACTGAAGTCAAGTAAATAGTATGCAGTGAAAAATAAAAACATCCTTTTTCTAACTTGAATGAATTATATTGAATGGAGTTAGCGGGATGAAAAAAAAATAGGTAGGGGGTTTAGTTTTAGGGAACAATTTCCAATTTAAACAAACTATTGCAATGTTTTGAATATATTACATAAAACTTAAAATTACTAAGGATATAAAAAGGGGTTCTTAATAATTTTTATTCTTCCAGCTAAGTTAATTCATTCAGAAAAATAAATAAGCATAAAATTGTAATAGTAACAAATGCGTAGGTTTAGTTTTTTTATTCATATATTTATCTCTCTCTCTCTCTCTCTTACTTTTTTTAATTATTTTTTTTTTACATTGTCAGTCATCAACATTAAATTTGGAGCTTGCTTACAACTTAACGTATATATATATATATATATAAAATATATATATATATATATATATATATATATATATATATATATATATATATATATATATATATATATATATATATATATATATATATATATATATATATATATATATATATATATATGCAGGTAAAGTGTAAGCAAGCTCCAAATTTCCAAATTAGTTTGTGTGAGCACTCCCCATTGGTAAGGAATCGATAGAGGAAACAGTTTCTTTCGTACGTGGCTTTACTCGTGTTAGCCCTAGATTTGAAAACACGTTCATGTGTTAACAAAGGTTAAAAACTAGATCTTGAAAGCAACACTTGTTGCATAAGATTCGCATCCCAGATCGCAGTAAAAAAACTTCCCGCATTACTCACATTTATTTAAGTTACTTTCCAAGATTTCAATAGGATTCATGATGAAATTAAAAGTCTGTTATCTACCATTTGTGTGTATTCCTATCTCTATGGATAAACCATCCCTATTGTTTATCACTTTTGATTATCAAAAAGTAATAATTAACTAGTACTTTTTTTAAGTAATTTTGATACATTTTCAACACTTCGGATTTCACTTATACGAGTGAAGCTGGTTCTCTGGTTAGGAAACAAAAAAAAGTGAACATTTTAGTGAAAAAAAAAAAGAAACAAAAATAGGCCGTTTTTGGTGACGTTTAAAAACATTTTACTGAGGATTTCCCCCCCCCCCTCCTTTCTAAGACAATCTTATTGCTTCAAATGTCCACTTATATGAACTTTTAATCTCTCTATTCCTTCATAAAGAGTGTTAACGGTTAGTATAATGTTTCTGTTGGAGAAAACCGACGGATATATTTAAGGATCACTTTGCATAAGAATCAGCAGGAAGTGTCAGAAGCTTTTTCATGCCACACAGCGTAATTGATTTGCAGAGCCTACGCAAAAGCAGTATGATTGCTTACACGTGAAAATAATTTTAGCACGGAAATTTGGCTCATTTACTCATTTTTTTTGACAAACTAGTCAGAATTATGCGCTTTTTTGCTTTCCAAAGACAATGTTGCTAAAATTTAAAGTTAAACAATGATACAACTTAAGCCGTTTAACAAGAAAACTTTCCCTTAAACCGTAAAATGATTTGCTAAATAAACGAAAGATTAAAAAATACACGAAAATGTAAAATAATGTGCCAAATAAAAATAAATCATTAAATAATAGCGGTTATCTTAAGATGTAAAATTAAGCATAATGGACGAAAGCAGAAATATTATATTCTGTAAAAGGTATTTTTCTGACATTTTGTCATGTTCTTCGTTGCAAATAACGTTTGTAATACAATTTCTAAGCAAATATAAGAATTAATATAAGGATTGTTCTAATGAAAAAGTACCAAACGATACTGTGGGTCTAAACGAAGACTTTATTCAAAATGTGCACCATAGGCCTGAACATCGCGAGCCCACTGATAAAATGACTAAAGGATTTCGTTCTCACAGAATTTCTGTGGCCGTGACGAGACCCAGTCTTTCATAGTGTCCTTGAGTTCGTTGTCCGAGTTGATGGTTAAGATGCTCCCACTTAAAAAGCACCACCCAGGCGGCCAGTGCCACCTGGGTCGTGCTTTTCCAGGTTTGCTGTTTCTCTAGGTTTGCAAGATGCGCTTTATCACGAAGCAGGACCACTCTTCGTGAGCAGCCTTGGTCTTTTGTTTTTGATGGATCTGCGTAGCCCTTGGGGTGTCTTACAGTACACAACGGAGTTGATGATTCTCCAGTGCTCAAGTAATTCAACAAGAAAGCAGCTTGACCATCCGCCCTTCAAGCCGGACAAGTCGCTCTGCGATTGACATTTTTTTAAACACTTGAAACGGAAGCGCTTCAAGTCGGACGATGAACTCAATTACACTGTGAAAGACTGAGCCTCGTCTTAGCCATAGAAATTCTGGCAATAAGAAATCCTTCGGTCAGTGAAACAATGGGATAGTGGTGCTCAGTCTCATGGTTCATAATTTGAACAAAGTCCTCATTTAGACCCAGAGTATTGTCTGATACCTTTTCATTTGAGCAACTCTAGTACCAAACATATCTAGAGATCAACCAAGAAAAATAAAAAATAAGAAAATCTGTGGGCGACATACATCTGTGGCGATAGTCTACACATCTAAAACACCCCTGACCTCACACTATCTGTTCACAAAGAGCGTTAGGTTAAAGTTTGGGAAAATAAGAGGCGTAGTAAAGAGTGGTATACATCGAGATTGTAAACGTAATTCATTGTTTTACGCAGATCAATGCTTTTCTGTTTCAATCCTCTGCTTTTCTTCAAGGATTCACTAATTTAAAAGATATGCTTAAAGTTTGCAATTGAAAGTTCTATCGCGTTATCAGTATCAATACAACTTTCTGGAAAAGGATCTACATTTTTTTTTACTAAAAGAACACAGATTAAAAAACTCATTTAAGATAAAATGATTATTCTGCAATTCTGATTTTTGAAACAATAAAAGATATCCTTACTTTACTTCAGAGTAAATTAAACTAGATAAGAAAAATTTGCTCTTTTTACCATTCAAACTAAGGCTTTGCATATAGTACTTCTAAGTTTTCTGTCCAGACTGAACTGAAATGAATTTAAAGACGCCATGCGCAGTTAAAAGATTAACGAGGGAAAATAATGACGCGGAAATACAAATGACTCGGAAATATAAAGGACAGTGAAAGAAAATCAAAAGTACTGATCTTTTTTTTTTTTTGGTAACTTCAGTTTAAGGATATTTTCGTACGTAAATACTTAAAAATGGCATGGTTCTTTTTAACTTCAGTTTTTAAAGGAAATGCGAATTAACGAGAGATGTGTATTTTATTGTTGATGGCATAATTAATGGCGCCATTAGGAGACTTATGCTTTGAATTTCTCATTAAGTTTACGGATGCAATTTCTTTGTTTTTATTAGAGGGAGAAAAATTTGATTTACGTTCCATACTATAAACAATAAAGTCATTAAATCCATAAAAATATATTTTAAAATCTATGTAAAATATAACATTTACTTTTAACTCTTTAAATAAATGTATTCATTAAAACAAAATTTTTTCTAGCAGAATATTTTACTCTGTTTGCATTTTTAAGTCTAATACTATATGCGATACGTCTAAAACTACAATTTATTGTACTGCCGTGGTCAGGTAAATGGCAGTATCAGCACAAATGAGTTTTCGATATATTTGAAGAAATGCGTTTTGTATTCAATACAAACAATAGAGAAATGTTGAAGTTAGGAGTTTTTTTCGATTTTTTTTTTTTTTTTTTTGCAGCGGAAACAAAATTAGCATTTTTTTACAATAAAGCTAACGTACAATAGATGACAAAAAAAAATCTATGCAATTTAATAGTTGCTGTTTTTTTTTCTTTCTTTTTTTTCAGTTACCCTTTTTCTGCCCACGGCAGTGTAGTTCACTGTAGAACGAAAGTATGCATCAAGCATTACAAGATCGTTTTTTATTTCTATGCATGCCGAAAATAATTTATTTTATTTAAACTTTAAATAATGTTCTCACCATTTAAATTTTGAAAGAGTTTTGTCTAGTCTTCGGGAAGGAAGTAAAAGTTCATCTTTTTTAAATCAATCAGCTTGCATTCAAGCATTACTTCAATAAAAGAATAAATCAAACGACCGAAAAAAAAACAGTTAATTTTAGAAGACATGTTCCTTTCTTTATTAATGTTAAAACGAAATATTGAAATGTCTGATAAAATAGTTCATGAACCTACTGGATTTTCTAAAATAATGTAATTATTACATTAGCTTTTATAGATTTAGTTATTTGTTCAGAAAAGTTAAAAGTGCGTGCGCCAAATAAGGTCATACAGACCAATAAGGCCAATCCTCAATTTTTTCTATTCAGGATAGACAAAGTTTTCTATATCATGATTTTATCGTCATCATAAAGTGCTATCAACAGGAAGTGTGTTGTTAACAGGCAAAATAATTTATTATTCACTAGTCTTGCCGAAATTTCCTAGTATTATTTACAAGTAAACTTTATTTATTCATGGTTTACTGTAATTTACCTGTATAAACAAGCTGTTAGTTGCTCTAGAACAGTGATTCTCAACCACTGGTCCGCCGAACAGGCACCAGTCCGCAAGATAATTTTACTTCTCCTCAGATATTTTATCTTGCCCTCGTTAAAAAAAAATATTCTTCCAAAAATAATAAAAAATGACATTTACACGACACTGTTACATGAATTTTGTGATCACGTTTTACAATTTTCTCTTATTTTGTACAATAAGTACAATAACGTAATTCCACAATTAAATATTTGTGTAAGTAAGACGTATAATATTTAAGTCATATTTAATGCGATAAAATTTTCCAATTTTACCTGTACTGTGCAATAGTTCTTAGGGTTTTACTTAAACACGTACACGCACAAAAAAAAAAAAAAAAAAAAGGCACCGGTCCGCGAAATTTTGTATGCATTTTTACCGGTCCGTGGGTTAAAAAAGGTTAACCAACGCTGCTTTAGAGAGACTAATTTGTGTAGTTGCCGAATTCAAAAAGAAAAATGTCGCTTAGTACCGGTATTTTTTCCTATTATTTCATAACCCTAGAAAGGTAGACTGCATCCAAATGAGACCATGACTGGTGCTATTAAGACTCTGGTGTCCTTATTAGGATACCAAAGGATTGCGTGGAGGATATGATCTTGTGCTACATACGCTGCACATCTGTGCTTAAATTGTGCGCAAGAATGACAAAAAAAAAAAAAAAAGTGTTTTGTGATCATTACGAAACTTTATCCTGTTGTTTATCTGATGAACACTTGGATCAAACGTATAATGATTCACGTAATCGCATTACATTATTCACAATAGCAAGACGATTTGTATAATTGGGAAATTTGCAATCTTAATTCATTGGCGTTAAATTTTTGGCACCAATGCGTACGTGAGGAATGTTTTTCCTTTGCATGCGTAAACAAAGAGTAGGGAAGTATTCATTTGCATAGAGCTACCACAAAATAACAAGGTAGCCTAAATATAAATATGCACTCGAAAACTTAACCATCTCGCAATTTCCCAACTATCAAACGATCCCTGCTAAAGCAGAATGTACGATCGAAAATTTAAAATTATTTAAAAACTCTTGATTATTTTAATCAGTAAGATTTCATTTGTTAACAAATAAAAGATGTCAACAGACAAAACATTTTAATTATTGAGATTTTTCCGATCATTTGACAACAGTTAAATCGCGTAACAACCTTTCTTGAGCAGACAATTTTCTATGTGGTATTTCTTTTACATTGTTGAGCTAGTGTAGGATCTCATTTATTCCAAATTTGATCAAAAAGGTAGCATTACCTTTTTCGATATAGCACTCGCAATGATCAAGAAACGACGTTCAATTGCTGCACTCCTATTGAACTATTGATGAAAAATATAATCAGTTCATTATCTTTATCATCAATTAACATATGTCCAAATTTTGCTGGATTCCACTCTTTACGTTCTGAGGTATAGAATGCATGATTTTTCCATCCCCCTTCGAGGAATTGGCGCTAAAAAGAAATGGGCAAATAGAGGTTCGGTATATATGTGGATAAATTTCGTTGTTTGCTTTCGAGAGGAAACAAGAAAACGGACACACACACACACACACACACACAGATTTTCTAAAAATGATCAAAATGGACTCAGGACACCTCAGAATAAGCAAAATCGTCGAAATTAGAAATCAGAAAAATTTCACAAGCTTAATACTTTCTTTTATATATTAGTCTGGTTGAACCAGCCACGCGTTGCTGTGGCTAAGTAGTTGGAGTAGATGGAATTGATTTTTACTCATTATTCTGTTACAATCAAGTTTTTAACAAAGCTGGAAAAATTCAGTCGATTTTAAATCACATGGGGTTAAGAATGGTCGTGTGCGGCCGAAGTAAGTATTTGTTAAATTTAGTAAGTGTACTTGCTAAATTTTCTATAGTAAAAGCATTATTTACTATACTTATTCTTAGTTAATTTAGTAAGTACTTACTTCGGCCATACGTGCAAAATAACTTGAATATCGGAATGTTAAAATTAAGCATTAACCAACATACACTTTTTAAATGTACATTTTATTAATATAACCTTTAACTTAGTTTTTAGTCAATGCATTTTTTACAAAATATGCTAAATAAATTGATAAGATCTAAAAATGGAATTTTTAGAGAACAATTTTGCTTCGAGAACATTTCCGGTGATCCTTTTTGAAAACTATCCGTACATATTTGCATAATCTAGGTAATTTTAAATAACAGAGAAGATTAATTGGTTAACTAATTTTTAACCACAGAGTGTGTGGTGTCATTCCCGGTATTCAGATAACTTAAATTCAGTTGGAAATTTTACAGATTCGTTTTCATCTACAACTGTAGCCAAAATAACGCGATTACAGGGGCAATTATGATACAAAAATTAAATTTATCCGGGAATACACTCTCAATTAGTTCATTTTTCGTCTTAACTGTAGTGCGGAAATTGTCTGGAAAATTTATGCATTGTGTATTTTCATACAGTTCAATTACACCGTTTCCAATACCCAATATACTTGTGCGAGCGGATCCTTTTGCAATTTTTGTACTCGCATGTTCATGGTCAATCGCAGTATCTTGATATTTCGCAATAAAAGTGATTGTTTTTAACATGCGTATATTTCATCGGAATAACTGATAATGTCAGCCGGAAGTCCCCAAACAGTAGTATGACAGTAGCATTGAAAAGTTCATCTTTGCCTTTGAAATCTTGCATACTCCGATGATGTGCTTTGAAAGAATGATTTTATTCATGGACCATAGTACACTTATCCCAAATTATAATTGCACTCTTTTGCAACACTACAGCCTTTCTGCGTTATTTTTTTTCTTTAATGCTGATGGTTCGCAGTAAAAACGATTGTTTTGAACTGTTGATTGTTGGTTTCTTCGGAATAACTGGTAATGTCAGCCGGAAGTCCCCAAATAGTAATACGACAGTACCATTGAAAAGTTCATCCTTGCATACTCCGATGATGTGCTTTAAAAGAATGCTTTTGCTCATGGGTCACAGTACACTTATCCCAAATTATAACTGCACTCTTTTGAAACACTACAGCCTTTCTGCGTTTATTTTTTTTATGCTACACATTGCGTTTGATGTTTTATGAATGTCTAATAGGCAACTTCAAAACTGAATGTGCTGTTCGTCATCCATCTGAAAAAATCGCAGCAATAAATGACGATACAATTGCCACTGCAATTTTCTATTGCGACATTATCTTCACACTAATTAATGATATCAGAATGTCTTACAAACAAAAAAAAGTTTCCCGTTGAAGTTCAGTCCCCATTCTGAAATTATCCTGAAATCTTTTTGAGGAATTCAGTAGTCTTCTCGGTCAAAGTCAGTCATGTCTCTGGCACCTTCAGAGAATATAAACGTAGGTTTAATGTAATAGCTTGACGCCTTCCTGTTTTTTCCGAGAAAGCTCCCAAAGCACTTATGCAGTTATTGCCAAAGCTAAGACAGACTCGCAAGCAACTTGCTCGAATCAAACTCGTCTGCAATTCTTGCAAAGCTACGGAGTTCAGAGTATTTTCGCTCTCATTAGGAGCTTGGTCAATCTGGACGGACCGTACTCGAGCTGAAAGCGATACACTTATTAAATACGCTCAGTTAATCTTTATACTAGTGGCGAAACATATTTTTGACAACAGTGAGAAGCCTGCATTTGTGCAATTTGTTGCAATTCAGGAAACTTTTCGACAAAGATAGTTTTTTCCTCAGGAAGTGAATAAAAACGTGTAAAATCTCGAAACATCCTACGGAAATAATTAGAAACGTTTCGAAGTTTTTATAGTGTAGTGTTTCATAAGTATGTCAAACGATATTAGAGTTGTATCGATTGATTAACTTACACCGCCATCTATTAGGAATTCGTAAAACTCAACAATCAATACACACTATTTTTAAATAAGTAGCATTTAATGTGTAATAACAAATGATAAAGAGTATCCTGCCTTTTAAGTTGAGTCAAATTATATATAGTTGTGAAATTTTATTAAAATCGGTTTAGTAGTTTCTGAGTTGACCCCGAAAATAAATCGTGACAGGATGTTTTTATATACATAGATATAAAAGAAAGTTAAAATCCTGACTTATCACTCCCCCGTACGTGAAGATTAATCTTTCTCCTTGCCATTGAAGAAAATATGAAATTTGCGATGATACTTTTGAGTTTTTTAATGTAGTTTCATATAATTTTATATGGACAATAAATAATTTTCCAATTTTTTTTTCGAGTTTAAAGGTATTTTTTGACTTTTTTCAGAGTTGGCCTTATTGAAGACCCATGTTCCCAATAAGGCCAATTCGTTTTCTCTTTTTTTTTTTTCATTTCTCTGAATTTGTTAATAGATGTTCATTCATTTTCATATAACCATATCTTTCTATATCCCTGGTTTCTGGTACTCGTAATAGGTTTCCACAAGTTTGTTAAATTCACTGGAAAAATGTTCTTTGGAAACATTAGAACGAACTTTTTGCAACACATTAAAACCATAATCCCCATTAAGTATTTTCAAATTAATGTTCACTGAATCCCAGTGGCACAATTGTAGCGATTCAAGCTCTATATTCCCGGGTCGGTCATGGTCTACTCAGCCGTTCATTCCTTCAGTGGGTCGATAAAATGAGTACTAAGATTGCTTGGGAACTAATCCCTGGGGGATTTAGCAGCCCCGCGTTCGGTGCCCCACGTTCGGGGGATCACCTAATTTTAACGTCTGCCTCGCACCCCAGAGCCTTTGGTCATGAAGACTGAGATGGACACAGTAGGCCTTGGCCCCCCCATGGGCTGTTGTGCCACTGGGTTTGTTATTAATGTTCGCTAAATAGTTTTCAAGAGAATACGTTCATCAATGTCTAAGATATATTAGATGCCAATATCATATCATATGTTAAGTTAGATCTCTCATACATATTTTATTGCGCTTGTTCCCCTAAAACTGAGCTCAGAAGTAGTCAAATTTAAAGAATGCATTAATTCTCCCATTTCAAAGCTTTTATTAAAGTTTTCTGACTAAATATCAACAACAGAGCTTTAGTCGAGAATACTGAATTCCTGTCTAGCTCATTACACTGAAGCTTAATTGTCTGAATTTCTCGTAGAGTGGATTTCACATTCCATATTCCATGATCATCTGTCAATATAACCGGAATGCATAGATTCGTTAGCATGGGCTCAGAATACGAACTGATTCTGTTTTACTCGGGGGTGTAAGATTTAGCTAAAATAGATTGTTCTGACCAACAGACAAGTTATTTTTCCTCTTTTAAAGCACTTCATATCCAATTTCTTCAACATTCAAGTGTTCAAAAGAATATTCCAAATTAAATGGTTCACGTTATATAATCAGAGTCGTAAATGCTTTTCCCGAATTGGTATAAAGCATCTCTATGTCAAAAAAGAATTGAACGCAATACGTGCTAAATTTCTATTCCAAATACACTTCTAAAACAAAAAAAAAATGTGACACTAAGAAAAGAAGTTGTCACAATGAAATACAATTTTACGCTAGAGTAAATCGCTCTTGCGATTGCATTGAAAATAATCATGTTTTTACTCGCTCTTCATTTTGATATTTTTTTCTATTTTTCTTTCCGAACATAATGAGCAAAATCTGTACTCAATTTGTTTTATCGATTTTTAATTGACTAACTTGATTATTTCGAAAAGAGAGTGAAAGTTTAGTGGAGCCCTTAAGTAATCTCAATGGAGTCATGGTAATCCCTGCAACATAATGGAAGAAATATTACACTCTGCAAAATTTTGAAATGAAGAAACATACTTTACTACACAATAAAAGGGTTGTATAAACATTACATTTGATGAATATACCTAAAATTTGCGAACACTATTATAATGACTTTTTATTCAAACACTTTAAAATATAATTCCCTGTAAAGTACGTTATTTTATAGGAATATCATATACTAATGATAGCGAAATATTTTATTACTTTCGCACTATCAATGCACTAGAAATAATAATCAATGTCCACAAAAAAAACCGAGTAAATAGTAAATTTTTTGCTGTCTTTGATGAGATATAATTGCATTAAAAGTTTATATCATTAGATATGCATATAAAAACGTAACCGTGACTGTGTAACAATTTATCATTTCTAATAAGAATCGATTATTTTTTAACTTATCATGCATTTATCAGATGTATTTGCATATTTATGTTTTCCTTCCCTAATGTATACTATTTATGAAGCAAATAAATTGCGGGTCATAAATTTCTCATAAAATGAGTTTTTCTTTTGTATGCCCTACCTTTTTATAACTGTAATTTAGATAGAAATAAATTGAAGTATAAGATTATGTATGTTATATTTCTTCTTCTTTTAAAAAACTCTGTATTTGAACAAACTGCGAAACGTAATTTATGAGAGCTATAAAGTAAATTGTACTTTGGAAGGTCTTTATGCGTGATAAATTACTATGTTTCTAAAAACCAATTATTATGCTTTACGATATAACTTCTGTTATCTCTTCCTGGCATAAAAGGTGTTAAATTCATTAAAAAAAAAGCAAAAAATGTGAATGAAGAGTAATTTACCTATAAGAAATGCCCATCTGCTAAGAAAAAGAAAAAGAGAGCCGAAGTGAGTGAATTATAAAAAACATTTTTATCACAATACCTTCGAAGAGTTTAGGCGTAAATACGTTTCACTAAATGAAAACGAGCTGATGTGTGTATCACATGACTTCCTTTTACCCCAATTTAATGTCATTTCCCCATTACTGGCAATTTTAATGTGATCAATAGTTTGCTCTCTAAATATCACCAAGAGTGGCCAAATTGAAATCAGATTTCTAAAAAAAATCACCAAGGCGGCCAAAAGACTGCCGATATATCGCCAAGTGTCCGCCAAATTATAACACCACTTGAGTTTACATCGAAATTAACAATGGTTCCTCCCCCACAAAAGGGGCAAAAAACTCCTTTAAAAACACCCGTATGCAACCAAAAGGGGAGGTGCATAACTAGACCCCACTGGGAGTCTACGTAATAAATTACAACTTTCTAGGGCATACCGTTGTTGAGTTATGCGACATAAATCCACACATACGCACATTCGCACATCCTCAAATACGCACATACATACGTACTTACATACAGACGGCACGAGAAAACTCGTTGTAATTAACTCGGGAATCGTCAAAATGGATATTTTGCGTGTCTATACGTTCTTAGGCTCTTATCCACGTGTGGTCGAGTCGAAAAAAAACCCCTCATCATTCGTTCGAGGTGAGTAAAATGGAAATTGTCGATTTTTGAGTTTTTTTTTTCTCGAATACAATACTTCCTTTTTGTAAAAGGAAGTAAAAATAATCGAGCATCCAACTCTGATTGAGTTAAAGTCATTTGGAACATTAAACTAAGAATCGTTTAAAATGTTCAATGCTAAGCATTTCATAATAAATGATAAACAGCAACTTGTAAATACTTAAATATTTAGTGCTGAAAACATCCATAGCAGTTTTGAAAGTTGTAAAGATAAACCCATCGTTTCGGCTTCTATAAACATCAAAACCGTTAAGTCAAGAATATTCAAGCAACCATCGGTGTAGTTTTCTAAATTAAACCGTTATTTGTTACTTTATCCTTCACTATTTCACATGACTCTCTGACGCAAGTGCTTTTTAGTTTACTGCAGGCTTTTCTGGTAGTTTTGCTAGTAAGAAAGATCCACTAAGTTTATCTATTTCCCTCTGAAATTTCCCGAATGACTTATACCTTTCAGAGTAGAAAGGAAGTGGCTAAACTAAATCTTCTCGCTTAAAGCTTGATTTTTCTCACTTACCTATCTCAGTTTTGACTAGTATACGATTAAGATGACAAAAATAACCCATATGAGCTTCAGATATTAGATCTTTCTATTCAACTGCAAAAAAACATTCCTGCTTAAGAGAATCTATCATATACGCATTAATATATCGCAAAAAAATAGAAAGAATAAAATAATAGTTTAAAAAATATATATTAAAAACACGCTTTAGTAGCAAAATGAACTAAAAAGTTAAAAATAATCTTTGGATGACAAAGCTATAAAATAATTGATCAAACACTTAATTTTACTGTAATAAAAAAAGCGTGGGCGGCTTCTTATCAGTTGTCTTAAATTTCTTCTACTTGTTATTCATGAAAAAATGTAAGTCCCACCCCCACGCTTTTTTTTATTACAGTAAAATTAAGTGTTTGATCAATTACTAATTATTTACTAGTTATTACTACACTATACTTGTCATCCAAAGATTATTTTTAACTTTTTAGTTTATTTTGCTACTAAAGCGTGTTTTTTTTTTTTTTTTTTCGTGTTTTAAATTATTATTTTATTTTTTACTTTTAGTTCATTTTGCTACAAAAGCGTGTTTATTTTTTTAGTTTTTTAAAACTATTATTTTTTTTCCCCAAAACAGAAGTAACCTCAAATATTTGTAAAATGACGTAGTCTAGTAGTGTCGACACTTCTAAAATACAATAATAATGATACCAGCTGCTATGCAGAATAAATAAATTAATTTGATTATACAATATTGCATTGTCATCGGGTCTGAGGTTGCATTCCAAATTTTAAAAGAATCCGATCACAAAAAGTGAGCAAAAATTGAGTTGAAAGATTATTAATCTAATTTCGGTGTAGACGGGATCTGTACGCACGCCCAATGATTCCCGGAGGTGGACGTCAGCGAAGATCCGCGTCTTAGACCGCTCGGCCACGAACGCTCATAAAGTGGTGGAATGTATGCGTGTGGTAATACACCACTAGCTCTTAGTCCAATGGAGAGTTGCTCACAAACATACAAGTGAAGCTAATAAAAGCGAGTTAAAAATGCAAAATCTACTGCTGGCTAAATAAAATAACTTCGTGTAATCAGGGAAATGAGCCTTTGTGGCTTAATTTCTTTCTGAGAACCTGACAAGGTGAAATGATTGCATTCGAAACCTTAAGTAAGAGCGAAAAATGTTACTATTTAAGTACTTGAACAGATCTTGAGCTATAGGGAAGCAAGTTAGTTCAAGCTCTGTCGTCCCGCAAAGGAAGATTCATGTATTTACTAGATTGATGTTTCAGTATTCTGATATTGTTACCAAAGCTCTCTTAAATGAAAATAAGTGGAACTGTTGAAAAAGCATCGTTTCACATCAGTAGTATATATTGCACTAGATCTGACAAAATGGATCCCTGAATATGATAAAGATGGTTACAAAAAAACTGCTAGTTAACAATAGAAGGGCAGGAAAAAACAAGAAGTTCCGTCTAGAACTAGACGAGCCTACTTTCCCGTATACCCATACTACTTTCTAGTACCTGATCAATATTCTCAAAAATAGCTAAAATCGCAAATTTTTTCAAACATAGCTTTTTAAATATTTTAAACTGATTTCTAGGAATAAAATATTCCTTGCTTTTCTTCAAAAAAAAAAAAAACGAACAAATAAAATAGCAGCACCTTTTGAACAAAGCAGCTAATACACTTCTTTCCATTAAAAATTTTTTTTTAACAGCTTTCAAAACGAAAAAATAATAATAATAAGTTCATTAAAATAAATACATCATATAAAAAAAAATCGTTTCTTTTTCCCCTGTTGCCAAAAATAATTTTTTAAACGAATTAATGCACTTACCAATATAAAAAAAAACAATAAAATGTCAACTTAAAGAAATAATTTTCATTGTCAAAAAAAAAAAAAAAAAAATCGTCTGCGCATATTTTTCGAGTTTGTTCACCGAAAACTAAATACCTAAATTAAAACTTTAGCGTGAAAATAAAAACAAATCATATCAACAATAATTATTTCACAGTTAAAACCACAGCAGCGGAGTCGGAGTTGGAGTCAATCTCATTTTGGGATAAAAGAGGAGTCGAATATCCAAGAATCGGAGTCAGTCATTTGTCCTCCGTGTATAAATGTTTGCCAAAGCTACGAAGTCAGAGTCGAAGTCGGGGAGTCGGAGTCCGATTAATTGTCGGGAACAGGAGTCAGAGTCGGTGTCAGGTGCCCCTAAATTCTCGGAGTCGGAGTCGGGAGTAGGTCGTCAAGAGCTATTTCCAACGAAGTTTGTTTGAAGTAAATCCGCCTTTTAGTTCGGAATCTATATTGACTTTCAGTTTCCCCTTAGGCGCTAATGTTAAGAGATTTGAACTGTTCAAAATTGAACGAAAACTTGTTCAAATCAAAAAGATATTTTCAATACATGTTTTTTATCAAAAGTTTTTCCCTACAAAGTTTGTTTGAAGCCACTTCGCTTCTAAGTTCAAGATTTATTTTTGATTTGAATTTCCCCGTAGGCGCTAATGTTAAGTTTTTTTGAACTGTTCAAAAATTGAACGAAAAATTGTTCAAATCAAAAAATGAATTATGGGAATGAGATGTCCTCGCCGAGATCTTTCTAACAAAAAAAAATTTGTTCGAATCGGACTATTCATTCAAAAGTTATTAGGGGGGGACAGACAGACAGACCGACAGACAGACCGACAGACAGACAGACCGACAGACAGACAGACAGACAGACATTTTTCCCCATCTCAATACCCTACTTTCCAATTTTTAATTTTTCAATATTTATCTAACTATTTTATTTATTTTTGACTTTTTTTTGTTTTTCGGATATTTTTAAGATGTATTAAGCCTTCTTTCATGCTTTTTTCTTCTTTCTCTGATTTTTACTGGGAAAGTAGGCTAAAAAGGTATTATTTATCCATGCGTCGCAGCATGATGAAAAAGAAAACCAAACGTTTGTCAAAAATGGGGTTCGAATATATTGAAGTAGCCTGCTTACTTAAAGTGAAATAATACAGGTAATGTGCGTGTCTGGAAATAGGCGATTAATAAACGCCATGCTGCAGGAAGACTTTTAAAGTAGTTCTTGCGATTTTTATTTGACCAGTGGCACATTCTCGGCTATAGCACAATAAATAGTCTGCCGCGAACAAAATTACGAATATGTATCGAAAAGTTTTAATAAACTCTTGATTAGAAGCAGCTGAAGCACGTTTCATGTTTGTACTTAAATAGAAGGTTATAAGCGAAGCTGAGGAAAACAAAGACGTGTAGATATCGAAATAATGGATCATTTCTGGAAAATTTCACTGCGGAGAGATTTTGTGCAACAAAGAATATTAAGTGATTGATTAAATAAATGCACAAACACATATTTTACAGTCACATATTATGTGTGTCGACTACCTTGAGTAGAGGTCAGAGTCAAATCCTTCCCGTGTATGGATGTACTTTCTCACTCTTGTCCTTTCTTAGCATGAATGTATTGTTGTACTGCGAATGGTTGCCTTCCCTATAAACGAGTCCCTATGGCATGTGTGTACTGTGGAAACGGGACTTCACACCAAATTACAGTACTGTTGGGAAAGTGAAGCAGCGCACTCCAAATTGCTAGTTGTCACAAGACGACAACAACAACAACATATTATGCGTCAGTGTGTACACACATTATAGGAGTAGAACATTTTATTACATTTGTATATAAGTACATACAATATTCATACATATATATTTAAAAAGAGTGAAATTAATTCATTATTTCCTCTTTTTAACTAGTTTACCACACTTTCATATTGTCAAGAACCAACAATGTATAAGTTTATTAATCCACTAGTTTTCCATAAACCTCGAACTCAGAAACACTTGATCATGGGGCAGAAGAAAATCCAGCAGAAAATGGTTTTTATTAGGGAAACGAAAACAGAATATTTTATCCGATTACGGAAAGTAAAGAGGAAAAGATAATGCAATCAGATATATCTTTAAAAGGTTTTTCTAAAAGATCCCCACACGGTTGCTTATATTTCAAGGGATAATGTGTGATATGAATTTAATATTTTGCTTCGCATCCGTTGAAATTGAGTTTTAAAATTTTTCTTGAACGGATAATCTTAATCTCTAAAAAAACCTTGGTAGAAAAGAAAATATTCCTTTTTCTTCAGAGCAATAAAAACGATTTGCTTTTCCATCATCTTAAAATTCGTTTTTTTCAAGGAAGCACATTTAAGTAATAATCCATGCATTAACTTGAGCAAAATCTTTTATTTATTTTCAAGCTACACATATTCATAAAATATGTAATACGTGTAATAGTTACGATATTTTACAAATGTTCACACAAAAATACAATTTTAGGAATTATAAGCAGACACGTTTCCACTTTTCAAATATTCGCTTTAAATATTCCTTGTATGAAGAAAATTTAAAGCAAAACGGACGTAGATTATTTTAACTTCAATGATTATTAATTTCTTCTACATAACCGGGGAAATAAACAGGCCTTATTTACCCGTCTATTTGCTTCATTGCAAGTGGGTAGGTGCCCTAATAGCTGCTACCTTCTCCAACAATTTTTAGCAAAACAGTACAACCGCCAAATTGACTAATCATAAACTGAAAGAAAGAACTTGGGAAAATATATGATGTGCTAGAAGTTCTGGGAGTATCGATGATTTAATTATTTTTTATTGCACAACTTCGCTCAAGATCATTTCAATATTTGACCATCTGGACTAGAGCTTACGTAAACTAACTTCAGCTATTAACTTAGAGATTTTTTACTCAAATATTATTGTTTTCATTAATTCCAATTTACAATTGATGTAAGTAATAAGATAATATGTTTTAGTTTTAGTGTTAATCGTTTAATATTCTGGAACGAGAATACTTCAAACTATAATTTATCGTAATACAACTGTAATGCCTATCATCAATAATAGTAGCATCAAGAAGATGCACTAATTTTAATTTATTTCAAATATTGAACTTTTAATTGTTTTTCAATGTTCAACTTCTTGCGGACAGTTCAGTTCCTACCTTTTTGCGCTTACGTTACTTTAAACCAGGCTGGTCAATATGTCGGGCAATTCCCCCCCCCCCCCCCACCCTTTATCGTGGAGATGGAAAGTGGAAAATCGAGCATCAGCCTTAAAAAGCATACTGAATTTTAATATTAGTATTTAATGAAAGCTGGGGGACTCCATTTTAAGCAAAATTACGATAGTTTTATTGTAATTTTCTAGTAAATCATAGTAAAACTAAAGTAGAGGAGTGTGGGGCATTTTGGAACATCTTTTAACATTTGTCTGCAACTTATTTGGTTAAAGATATTGGTTCACCCACTTAGGCTTATATTAAGATGAAATGTTGGCTGAAATTTATTTGTTTATTTTTTTTAAGTTCATGTGTAATAAAACAGAATGTTTTTGTAGCAGTCCACAAGCAGTTTAAACATGCCCTATGGTGGGGCATGTTGGAATATTGTGTGAGCAAGTTGAACTGACATGAACGAGCAATCTTAATAAATGAAAGTTTAATTCTCTTGAGTGATGTGTCTGTTCTGTCATGTAAAAAAATACATAATGAACAGTACTTTCACTTGAAATACAATCTAGTATTTTATGAAATTTCTTTCTTCATTTTATAAAACTTTTAATTTCTATCAGTTACTATTTTAAGCAATTAATAAAAAAATATGCACTCCTAGATATTTTTTATTTAAATTAAGAGATTTCAAAATAGTGCACACTGTGTCCTAAGCAATAAGAAACAAGACGGACACTGACAAAGGGATGAAACACTGTCACACCTTTTAAAATGTTTAACATGCCCCAAACTATTCTATTATAGTTTATCTGTTCTTTTAGGTATAATATTATTGAGATTGCATGTAAATGACTAATATCAATTAAAATCTTGATTATCAAGGAATATGGCAAATTATTTTCAAAGCATTATAATGGCATACTTTAAAAGTAAAGCCATAATTTTAGAAATGTGAATACATTACGTATTTTGCTTCATATTATAAATATCAATCTATTGAATAATGTTCAAGACCTTGAGTCTTGAAAATAGCATGGTTAATAGCTTCACTTAAGATACACTAAATGAATATTACCAAAGTTCTGTATTTTCTTTTTAAATAACTTCCAACTCAAATGCTCCAGCAAATTCAACTCTCCCCTACTCACAACGCATGATTATGTTAATTGCTGTTTAGCGTGCGATGCAATTTAAGATTGTTAAACGAGTCGTCAATGATAAAAATGTAAGAAACGCTTCTTTAAATCAGCAGAAGCGACTTGCCACCTAGAGTGAAGTATATGACCTTTGAGTTACAGCAAAAAGGTCATAAAATTATAAAGTTCTAGCCAGAACCAGCCTAAAAACTTTCCAAAATTCAAAAATTGTTTATGTAATCTGTCTGTTCTTTGTGTTTTTTTTTTCATTTATTAAATTTATTTAGCAAGTATTGTCTTTTATATTTAACTTCTATATGTTTTTGAATATTTTTTAATATTTTGTTTTAAACGAAAACCGTAATTATTTAGAACTTAATACACACCGTTACTTCATACGTGAACTTTCGGTTTTAAAAATTAGCATAATGACTTCTGTTTGGCATTTGTACTATTTTTACAAGTTAATTAATCATCTAAGAAAGAAATGGATTCAGTTCTTCTCTTAAACTCAAACAAAAATTCTGATCCGATTTCTAATTACATTACCATGTTCAAATATCAAGTACAACATTGTAAAGCAGATTGAAGTAGGTTCGAGTAAGGAATTAATGCAAAATTGAGCACAAAATGAACTACATCAATTCCATAGTTATACTATTTCAAAATACTAAACAACGAACCTTTGCAAAACGTAAACTTAATGTCATTTCGTACGTTTCATTTAATAAAATGCAACAAAATGTTTAGCAGGGAACCATAATTTTACACGGAAATGCAATTTACTTCATCTAAGGTAACATAAACAAAGTTCTCGGATATTTTGCACCTGGGTCTACTTAAAGAGCTAGAGACTGCAAAATATTTTCACTATGCACATCGTAATTTCTTTAAAACGTGTTAACGTTCCTGTTCAGCATATCAAGCTCTTATGGAAAGCTGAGTGCATTTAGAAGCGAGCGAAATAACTCAACTAATGATCGTTTATTAAGCTAGAACATCAAATAAATCTCTTGAAATATCTCCGTAACTATCAAAGATCTTTTGAGAAGTTTATAATAGTTCTACAGTTTTTAGTATTCCGAATTGTTTATGAAATTCGGAATAAGAAAATAAAAAAAAATTTAAAAAAAATTGTTAGAGTTCGTCTTTTTCTATGTTTTTCTATGGTGAAACTTATTTACTCCAAAGTTAAAAAACAGTTTATTGCTTTGATTCTACTGTTATAGTATGCTTGTATTAAAAATACTCGAAAAAAAAATAATAATTTGAATTTTGGCATCTGGAATTCAAGTTATGTTTTTCGCAATCACGAGTGTGTATGTGTATGTAGGCAAGTGTGTTTGTGACTGTGTGCAGGCATGAGTGTGTGTATGTGTATGTGTATTTGTGTGTGTATGTACGTGTGTGTGTGTATGTGTATGTATGCGTGTGTGTAGGATATGGACGCAACCTGGAGACGGTTTTCGCTAGAGGAGCAGCATCGTGAGGCCAGTCGACGGTGGGTCTGCAGAGGGAGGGAAGGGTTAAAATAAAATCATAGGAATTCAAAACAGCCAAATGAAAACAATAAGCAATGTGATTGCTCAAAAAACATTAGGAAAACTTATAACAAAAATAAAAACTATGCACTCAAAGAATAATTTTCATTTCAGTTGACATCGAAAAACCTTAATTCATTTTGTCAAAAATGGTTTTCAATGGCATTGTTTCTATGTAATGCAAAGTACTGTTTCATTCTTATGCGTCTAGGAAAAAAGAAATTAAACTTTCGATTATAATAGATCCAGTGTATGACTATGAAAATCCTAAATTTTTTGTAAACTTAAGTCCTAAATGTGGATAAAGTCCTAATGCTTTACTTTATCTTCAACTTCAGCAGCAAAATTCATGAAGAGTATTGGTATCGACAATATGAATAATAAAAATTGGGAAGCGAGGATTGGGAAGCGAGGTGAAAAAATATATATACTGAATGTGTGACAACAGTGTAAAAACGTATTTAAAAGAAAATAAAGGCAAAATCAAATTCATTGCAATTAAAATTTTAAAAACCTAATGTCAGATAATCAAAAAAAAAAAAAAAAAAAAAACGAAAATGCCGCTGCGATTTGGAAAAAGTATAACAACAAAACTAGGATACAAAAATTAAAATAATATGGTGCCTCACACATCCTCACAGATCTTACTTGCACGTACACTAGGTACTATTGAGAAATTGAACTTTTTAACGTTGAAAGACTGGAAACGCATAGGCATTTGTTTTTAAACATGTATCAGAAATTAATGAACTTTTTAAAAGATAATCAGGAAATTGCAATGATTTTGTTCAGTGCCTAAAAAAAGGTTCCTCACCAACCACATTGAGTCTTTGAACTTGAGTAAATTTAACTTAGTCAAGCAGTTCTACTTTAAATCAACTTATTAATCGGTACTATGCTTTCAATGACTTCCAGGCAGGGTTGCGTAGTCAGAAGGAAAATGACCGACTCCAGACTCCGACTTCTTTATCCCAAAATCTGATCTACTCCGACTATGACTCCAACTCGGCAAGCACTAGGAGAGTTACGGACTTAGATGAAAAATGACCGACTCCAACTCCGGCTTCGGTTTCTGGAACTTTAAACCTTCGACTCTAGACTCCAACTCCGAGTCTTAAAACTTTAAACCTTCGACTCCAGACTCCGACTCCTTTGTCCCAAAATCAGTCCGACTCCAACTCTGCAGCCCTACTTGCTGGAACTGAAAATTAAATGTTGCACAACTTACAGAAATAAAAGTTTCTTATTTTAAAATAGTGTATAAATCACTTGCAAACATACCTAGCGCTGCCGGTGTCAGTAATAAAATTGGGAAACAATTTATACTCTCCTTTATTTATTTTTAGCTGTCCCCGTAGTTTCACCCACAATAATAAGACAACAATGTATTAAAGCTATGTACATCACGTTATGATTAAAAAATTACTCACCCAATATTACTCACATCAATATTTTCCGTTAAAAAAGAAAACCGAAAAAAACATTTTTTTTTCAATAAAAAATAACTGAAAAAGCCCTTATTTATATATTTATTAATTTTTAAATGAGCCGGGTAATAAATGCTGAAAATCTTCCCGCCCGCAGCCAGGTTTGAACCTGAGACCCATGGGTAGCTGGCCGAGCGCTTCACCGACTGAGCTATTAGGTCACCAAAAGCCCCAGCTGTTGATGCAACAAAAAAAGCATCTTGATTATTATTGATTTAATTTCAATTTCTTTGCTGCTCCTCTCTTATTAGTTATAGCGTCAAGTTATATAGTCTATAAGTTTCCTCAATAAATGGATTATTCAACACAAAAAGAATTTTTCAATTCGAACTAGTCGTTTCTGAGATTAGCGCGTTCAAACAAACAAACAAACTTTTCAGCTTTATATTATTAGTATAGATTAAAAAAATCACTCATTCCAACAAATATTTTAATTTGTAAATATATGTTTTGTTTTTCTCAATAAGAATTCTATGCAAAGATCCGGAATGAAAGGTACTAAATGAATCAAGTAAAATGTGCTTTCCAGCTGTTCGTCATGTCAAGCATTTACAATCCAGCAGTAAGTCACAGATGTCAGGCTGCGAGAAGTATGAATCAAATCTCAGCGAAATACTACTGGATCGTCTGAGTGCTGTTCACGAGCATATTAAATTTGCTTGAATTGAATAAAGCGCACGCGACTTTTACTGAAATTCGTTGAATTCCATCAAAATTGCAGAACTACTTTCAACTGATTCGTTCACATGGAGTTTTGGAAAAAGAAAACTGATTTTTTCAAAGCTAAAAATAACTAGTTTGAAACAGAAGCACTTGAATGATCATATGCAGCTATGCTTATTTTATTTCCATTATGAAAAATGGAGGAAAAAAATCTTTTGAATACATTTTTTGCATAGATTATTTCACTTACATTTCATATTCTTTTTGGAATACTAACGTAAGGCTTTGGAACTAAAATAAAAGATCCAAACAAATAGTTTAGCATTTTATAACGAATATAAATGTTTTAAAATATGTATAAGTGAGAAAAAAAATTACAAATTAAATAGGCCTACTAAATTTTTTAAATACTTGCGTACTTTATACATAGAAGAAGGTATTTCTTCTTTTAATCTCGATGCAGAGCATTTAAGTAATTGTACTCATCTTTAATTCAAAATTTTAAGAATTTTTGTAAGTGTTACTGATATTCAAGAATATGAAACTTTAGGGTTAAAGAAATTGAAAGGTTTTTTGAATTATTGGAAACGGTATAAAGGTAAATGTTTCCCGAAAAATTACAAAATGTAATAAAAATGCAAAGAGGAAGGAAACACTTTGAAGAATATTGAAAATTGATTGAAGTTGAGATGGCACTCACCACTACTTCCTACACTGCAAAAAAAAAAAAAAAAACTTCAGTCATCGATTTTTCTAATATGGTTTTAATTGGTGAAGAAATCGTATTTGATCAAATAAAAAGAAAGAAAGCTTTCATGTTCGAAAATCAGTGTTAAGTCTGTAAAGACAACTTGTTTTCCAATCAGACGAAATCAAGTTGAAATTTTCAGCACCCAAGTTTATTAGCTTGTTTTTCTCATCATTCATTTGTTGTTGTTTTTTTCGGGGGGGGGGGGGGGGCTGTAAAGGAATTGTTACGGTTAACTTTAAATTATCAACATTTTGCAAAGTATTCGAGCTGTTGGATTTCCTTTTAAGATAATTTCAAAAAGTACATTTGAAATTATCGTAATTTCAAAGATATTAATTATCGATAGATAAGTAATATCTTTACAAAAATCACAGATATCGAGGTTTTTTGTAGGGGGGGGGGGCTGTAAGCAAAACGTTACGGTTACCTTTAAATTATCAACATTTTGCAAAGTATTCGAGTTGTTGGATTTACTTTTACGATAATTTCAAAGAGTAACTTAAAACCTAAAAACCTTGCGTGTGAAAATTAACACTAAAATCCCTCATTTTTTTACAAAGCAGACTGTATTGCAAAGCTTTCACATGCGAATATACCGGGAAAAGCAAGGAAGGGAAAGACATATCTTCTCTTCTAAGCTGCGTGCTATTCCTTTTTATCTGGAAACCGCGATCACCGTAAGTTATTTGCAAAGACATAAACCGAATAAGCAATCATTCGCTTCACTAATCTCGACAACTTCGCAAATGGAGTTTAAGCATTCCCTTGATCGGGGGAAAATCAATTAAATGGACGCCCCGCTGATTATTGACATGCTAGTGGTATTTTCTCACTACCCAGAAGCTTAGTACCCGCTAACTTTTTGAAGAATTATTAAAAGTTTCTGCCCGGAAGTTTTGAAAGTCTACTTTGTGTTTTTACACCAGTATTTCTTGCCGCTTACTTTTATAAATTAGTTTTATTTGGTTGTAAAAATAATGAGTTTTATTTTTAGTGAAGCGATATTATTTTCAAAGTTTACTTTTTTGGCAGAAAGGGGGATATTACGCCATTATAATCATATATGTTTTTAAAAGTATTTATCATGGCTCACATTATTTATTTTTCGTGACGTATTTTCTCGGGTTTATATATTCTTTTTAAGTGTTTTCATTGTGTTAATTCCAATCATAGCGAAATAACTGAAGTGTTTAGGATAACACAAACTAAATCCTTTTTTTATTTCAAATTTAAAGGAGAGACAAAAATCAGTTGACGTTCTGCCCACTTACTTTTTACAAAATATTTGTATTTTCTTTTATTTCAAATATATTCGGTGTACGATTTCATTTTACTTTCTTTTTTGAATACGAAGTATTGTATGTTTTTTTTTAAAATAAATTTGAAATGGATTAAGCTAGATTACTTAGAAAATCTGGTAAATTTCATTTATATTTCTTGATTTTACATTCAAAGTGCCAATTAATTTCGTGTGGTTTTTCGCATTTATACTATGTACTAGCTTCTACAAAAGGGAGTTGACAAAGCAATTGATTATAATAATGCTAGTGATGCTTTTCGTACATTTTTATTTTGATAATTTGCTAAAAGCATCGGATTTTTGTTGCGTAAAACAGGTTTTTGGTATTAGGTTTTGACCTGTGTCAGAGCAATTCGTTCAAAATTGACTTGTTACATGATATAAATAAGTATAAAATTGTGAACAAAAAAAACTTTTGAAAATTTATGAATTATGCTGGTTTTGACTCTAAAAGCCACAATTACTTCATTACAAAGATTAATTGTAATAAATGATTTTATCCTTCATGATTTCTAATAAATTTTGAAAGTTGAAATAGATAATCACATTTTGGTTTCTCATACCATCTTGTGGTATTATCTTTAGTAGTGCACTGCAACATCTTTAGTAGGAAATTTATTAAACTTGGCCATAATATAATATTTTATCTCTCAAAATATATTTTCCCTTATTGAACTTATGGATATCCTGAATTTGTTTTTGTATAGTAGGGGAATGTGGGGCAAAGTGAAATGGTTAACACGACTGAGTTTTTTCAAAATGAACTAATCAAAAATTTGTTTCGAAAATTACAGTACATAGAGAAAGAACGTTTTATTTTATAACAAAACTTGCGTTGAATCAGTATTTTTTATTTTTGACAGTAAATTTGAATCTTCAAAAAAGAGTGAAAAATGTTCACTTTTTTTTCATCTAGCAAAGTGAAAAATAAGATATTTTTCTAATGAAATATTTTTTATTCCATCATAAAACATATTTTTGATCAAAAGAATCAGTAAATAAAAGGTTGAATAAATAAATGAAAAGATAATGATACAATAAACAAATAATTAAAGGAATAAACCAATTAATATATGAAGGAAAAAAAGAACGGGAAAAAGAATGAATAAGAAAATAAGTGAATAAATGAGTACATAAGTGAATTCCTAAATGAAGGAATGTAAATGAATTAGTTTTTAAATGAAAATGTAAGGGATTCATATTAAATGATTGAGTGAGTAAATGAAACAAACTATTTCACTTTGCTCCATCCACTTTGCCCCGTAAATTGTACAATTTATTTATAGTACAAATAAGCTTAATATTAACTAATTAATACTGCATTGAACATTAGGAGGTCTCAATTAATATTTAGATTGTTAATAACAAGAAATTTATAATTTTATAGTAACAAAAATAATTTTTAACTTACAAAAAATGTTACAATATGAGTATCAATTTTTTAGAATTGCCTGTATTATCAAATGCTTTAAATTTCGGCGGTAATTTTTTTCTGACTGCAATAGACTACATATGGTACTACATAGTTAAAATAATACAAGATAGGTGGAGCTAAAAGCAGAGTAAATATTTTACCATTTCACTTTGCCCCATGTTCCCCTATTTATGAATGTTTGATAGTTAAAATATTACGTTTGTCACAAAATGTTCATTGCTATGTTGAAAAATCTACATTACGTTCATGTTGAATCATAATAGTCAATGCTTCGTTTTGGATTTGAAAACTATGATTCTTTTTACTCGTAGAAAGAAACCATCTAAAAATTTATGCATTGTAAGTCATAAAGCTTAAAAAAAAAAAAACATATCAAAGAAAGTGTATTCTAGTAAAAATAAAAAAAAAAGTTTAAACAATGTTAAAATTATACGCCTCTTAACTTTCTCTTTTCAATAAGTAATCTGCATTAATATTCCTTTCGTTGTTTGAGAGTAAGTTTGGCAAGTAAATCAGCGTCAGAATACTTGAATAAATTCCTATCTTATTATTTACCCCATGTTTTAGCAACCGTTTTCTTTTTTGTCGCCGATGCAAGTACTTGTTATAGTTTTCGATAAGCTGAAGATAATTTTTACAAATTCTGATCAAATTATAATTTATAAATTTTCTGCTACATTAATACTAGCAAAAACTTTAACAACACCACCTAACAATTATCTAAAGCAGCTGAAACTAAAATTTGACGTTATTTCTACTTGGTTAGAAATTTTTAATGATGGGAGAAGAATACGAATTGTACTTAGGATTCAATTCTGGTTTTGAAGTATTTTTAGAAAAAAAAGGAGTGCAGTAGAAAGAGTTGTGTGATGAGAAGTATTAATGATTGTTACCGTCTCGTAACACATATTTCTACTTTGTGAGCCAAATTGTCTACGCAGTAGTATTAAAGTTCATGACGTTCTTGAAAGAAAAAGTTTATATTAAAAAACACACTTATTTCAGACTATTTACACTATTTACACCTTTCTAGTTAAACTTCTTTCAATAAAAATGGCCAAATTCTAAACATATCACCTTCATCTTAATAAACAAAATCATATTCTATTTTTTACGCTGCTGCCACAAGTTAAAAACAAATTTTTATTGCCTCGAGGTGGAAAGGATGATTATTTCTCATATTCAAGGCTTATCTCCATCATCGATATTGAGGTAAGCTTTAATCTCAACACAGTTTACATGCCAGTTAAAAAAATCGGAGTTTATGTTTCTGAGATAATCTAATGAAAATAGCACGAATCATTCGTAACACTTTCAATTTTTTAGAAATGTCAATCTAGTAAGCATATTTTCCCTTAAGTTTTATTTTGAGTAAGTTTAATAGAACATCAACGATTCGTAAATAAGTAATTTACGAAGGTTTAAAAATATTTTGCTTTTTAGCAATAAGGAGAAGATTAAGTTTCTCAACTTCAAGTAACACTGCGCGGCAATGAAAAAAATAATAATAAAAATAAAATGCTTCTGACACCAATCTTGCTCCTTATTGATGGAAAATGATCCCCTAACCTTTTTTTCTCCCCTTCCATCCTTTTTTGGGGATGTGTCCTCCCTCTTTTTTTTTTCAGTTTTTGACAGCTTTATAGCCATTGTTTTTATTTGTAGGGAAAGGAAACATAATATTGACCATTAACACTCTTCTGAATGGCTAGAAAGGTAAAACATTCAAAACCATGAACACGTAAAGCGAGAGGGTAATCTTAGGGAATGTTTCTCCCTAAAACATTTCTCTAATAATCATAAACTATCTTATTTTCATGAATTTTCCCGTATGTTTTCCGTTGTAAAGCCAGAGCATATGCTTAAACCCTATGATCCCCACGCTCGAAAGAAAAATAAAGTTGATGAAAAAATTACATTTTTTCCAGTTACATTCACAGATATCATTGTTTTTTTTTTATTTTTTTAATCGAGCTTATAATACAGAAGTAATGTACAGAATTCATATTTCTGGAGATACACCGGAATAATTTTTTTATGACTTCTTAGATATATCAAGAAGTCATAGAAAATAGGGTATTATTATTGAGGCAAGAAGGACCTTTCTTTTTTTTTGTTGTGTGCCTTGAGTCTAAGTTAGTAATACTCGTAGGCATAACAATAAAGCAATACTGATCAATTCCCAACAATATTGTGTTTATCATCAATTTTTGTCCTCCATACATTCTTTTGCCTTTTAATAAAACATTTCTCCTCTTTAGTTCTATCTTTTCCTTCTCCCAACACTTTCTTTTAGGCGATAAAAGTTGTAAGTCTCACCCTCTGTCACTTCACTCGTCTCTGGATAAAATAAATGTCATTCTTGTCGAGGACAAAGCAGCTTAATTATAGGATGTGGATGAGATATTAAATGAGAACCTCAGACAGAAAATGAACAGAAAGAGCATTTGTTAGCCTACAAAAGGCGTGATGGATAACGGCAGAACATGAGATGGGATGTTATTAGCAAACAAATACCATCCATGTTTTCTAGAATTCGAAAAAAAAAAAACCGAGCTGATGTGAGCATCACATGATTTCCTTTTACACCTATTTCATACTAATAGTGCCTTATAATACGCAAAGAAACACTTTAAAAATTATACAAAAAAGTAAAGATGAACTGTCCAAGTTTTTTTTTTTTTCACTCACAATTGTTTGATGTGTGCGCCTTTCGTAACGTTTTATGCAGATTAAATATTCCAATGTTGGCAATTTTAATGTGATTCAATAGTTTACTTTCTAAATATCGCCAATAGCGGTCAAAATGAAACCAGATTTAAAAAAACGCCAAATTTGTTGCCAAGTTGGTGACAAAACATGGTGACCAAAAGACTGGCGATAGATCGCCAAGTGTCCAAGTTATAACACCACTTGAGTTTGCATCGAAATTAACAATGATTTCCTCCCAAAAAGGTGCAAAAGACCCCTTTAGAAACAACCGAATGCAACCAAAAGTAGAGGTGCACTACTAGACCCCACTAGGAGTCTACTTACCAAATTTCAACTTTCTAGGAAATACCGTTCTTGAGTTATGCGACACACATACGCACATCCGCATATACGCACATACACACATACGTACATACAGACGTTACGAGAAAACTCGTTGTAATTAACTTGGGGATGGTTAAAATGGATATTTCGGGTGTCTATACATTTGTAGGCACTTATCCACGTGTGTTCGGGTTGAAAAAAAAATCTTAACATTCATTCGGGGGTGAATAAAATGAAAATTGAGGCCGATTTTTGAGTGGAAATTTTTTTGCGAATACAATACTTACTTTTTTGTAAAAGGAAGTAAAAAACCGTTGGATTTTAGTGATTTTTCTAGTGAAAACTTTAGTAATACGATTGAAAATCTTCGGGTTGTAAGTTAAGTACACGGCAATAATTGATATGTCAAAGTTATTTTCGCTCATGGAAGTACTGCTATTTTTTTCATCACACAAATAAAAAAATGCTTTCTTACATTCAAAATATAATATATACATTGTAGACAAAATTCTTTAAGAGTTTTACTAAATCAAAGAAAACGTTTTAACCTTTGGAGGAAAACGTACAATTGTCAAAGGAAACTATTCAGGTTTTCTTCTTTTATTTCTTTCTTACACGTATAAATTTTATTCTTATTGTGTTTCTTTGTACACATTGTAAAATACATTCAGTCATGGAAGAATTTATAAGGACACGTTCAAAAATGAATGTTAGGTACGAAAGTAATCATCAACTGCAAACAAATCAAATATAATTTACTACTTGTAAATAGGAAACATAAAAGACCTGCTAGTATGAAATTAAATTGTAATTTAATTGTTATATCACAAATTAACACAAATGTATTTGGCGAAACATTGAAAAAAATATAAGGACATTAGCAAATATGTCCCGAAAAAAACTAATATTCCATAAAATATCTTTTTTTTACAATTACCCTCAACAATCGTCCAATCGTTGACTCTGAAAGTTCAGTTAAAGTTTATTTAGAAATGTTTTTTACGCGTCAATTCAATGGATGACGTTGATATTTGCATATTGTGTCCCATTCTTAGACACTTTTCTAGTTAAAATGCCCTACAGATTCTCTATGGGGTTTAAATGAAGACTTCTTGTGGATCAGTGCAAAATTTTTAATGAATTGGTCTCGAACCATGAATGTGATCCACAAGATGGACACAATTGGTAATGCTTCATTAGCTGCAAAACCTGCCCACACCCATCACAAAACCGCCTCCGAATTGTCGTTTGGAAAAAAAAAAGTTTTCGTTTTACAAACCATGCCAGTAGTGGTGAAAACCATCTGATCCGTCAAAATAAAAGTTTTTTCGTCAGAAAATACGAAATATTTCCACCGAGACCCCAAAAGAAACGTGTTTCTTAGCGAATTGCAATCATAGCTTCTTTTGAAGATTTGTAAGTGGTGAATGTTACCGTAGTTTAGCATATGAAACATTGGAATTCATTTTCAAAACATTACACAATGTTCGGCTAGCGCAAGGTATATTCATTTATCTTTTAATTTGAATATAACTGTGTTTTTTTTAAGCAAGCTCTTTGAACAATTGCTCGTTGCTGGTGCTTAGTAAGAATGGGCAGCTTGCCTGTACCATTTTTCTTGCCATACTCTTTTAAATTCTTCAAAAAATTATAAATTACTGTTTTTAAATCTGTTTACCTGCCCTACAATTTCCCCTCCACTCATTCTAAATTTTTTGTAAGCAACAGTTTGTCACTTTTCACATTCAGAGAGTTGTGTGTTGTTTGGCCTGATGAAGAATGCGATAAAGTAAACAATCGTACTTCGTAACAGTTTTGGGTTATTGTAAATAATCTTATGATGCGACTAAATGTGCAATTTTCTTTCCCGTCTCAAAATAAATGTGTGTCCTTATAATTTTTTCCAAGTGGAAAACATTAAAAATTCATGCATTTTAATAATTTTCAAAAAAATTTAAGCAAAGTTTGTTTGAAGATGCTTTGTTTCATGTATTTTTATCATTAAAATATTTGCATACTTTTCCAACCCAGTAGTTCCTAGAATTGGAGACTTTTTGCTTGCCCTTATATTTTTTCCGTGGCTGTAATAGTTCTTAAAAACATATTTTAAGTTTAGTTTACAAAAATAAAGTAATATATTCACAGCTCATTAGCAAAGCTACAATGAGAAAAATATTTTAAAGTACGTAAATAGTCGGTTGATTTTTTATTTTTAATAGTTTATAATTAATTGCTTTTGTGCGTAAGTGAAATCGTATAACACACTAATATGAGTAAACCGCAATTAACTGCATTGCATTATGAAAAGTCATGAGTTTATCATGAAAATATAAACACTGGAAGTTAAGTTCTACAGCTGAATACGATCTCTCAGTGGCAAGTCGGTAAATAATAATTATAATTCTTGGTTTGCATTTCCATAAATATTTTTAATGCATAGTTTTTTAAGTTAGTGAACTATCCAGGAAAGATTAAAAACAATACGATAACAATAGTACACAGTAGACCGGAAGAAAGCATTTCTCTCTTGAACCAAAACGAACAATAATATGCAAGTAGAAGAGACCTGAGCATCTTGGCGAACTTTCTTAACTTTATTTTTTTTAAAGATTGCAAATAAAATGAAAAAGAAACTTTGTCTTATTGCTTGAATGATCTGAATCGTATCAGAAATAAAGTCTTATTTTTTGTTTGACACTACTATGCTTTGAAACAAAGTTCATAATTTTTTGAGAACCTTTGCAGAATTAGCACAAATGCCCCGTCACAGGGTAAGTTGACAGATTGGGAAAAACTTATAATAGACATAGAAAATTCGGCAAAAGCCTCTAGGATGATTTAAATTAGAAACTAAAACTTACCAATGGATAAAACAAAGTGAAATTAGTATCATAATTGCTTTAAATTTAAATATTACACCATAGAAAAACTAGAATTTTAGAAGTAGATGTTGAAAAACGCAAACACTATGTGAAATGAAAACCGTTATATTTGCTTTTATACTTGAATAAATAAAGAAAAATAATAATTCCTTTAGCTACAGTATAAAATGATAATAGGTCCTAATATACATTGCATTAGGTTCTTAGCCTATGTCATCTCATCACAGGAATTGTATTTTTCGCTTTCGAAGAAAATAGGTGCTCCTCTAGCACACTCCTCACAAATCCACAAGTGACATTTCTTACGCTGGATTTTCGAGAAGTTCGGTTAACTTTTCATCTTTAGATTTTTTTGCTGGTTTTGAGAACCTTTTGGACTGATTTTCGGTTTGCTGTAACATTTCCTTTTTCTTCAAGAGACTTTTTCACGGGAACATCAATAAAAATGATGTAAAACATCTTCTCTTTGCACCATTTTTGGTTTCTCTCTCGCATGTTTTAGAATAAAGTCGTAATGATCTGAAGCACATGCTGATTTAGCTGACTGAAACCCATTAGTGAATGAAAGGGTGTGTTGAAAACATTGCAGAAGCAGATAGATGAATATTCTTGTCGGGACGACCCTTACCACTATAATTTGAGTCCAAACTCATGGATGGAGGTAGTGTAGAATTTACTGAGTCAGTGGGACTGACTCTAGTCTATCCAGCTTAACTTTCATCTAGGCTGGAGATCCGTGAGGTTAGGGGTTCTGGATGGTTGGAACATCATAAATAGTCATTGTTTTCCCTATATTGTTTACCAACCTAGAATCACAGACCGTATTCAAACACTTTTTAATGGGTCGTATACAATTTGATCCTTAGGCTGCTACTGAAAGTGATGAGTGTTATCCCATTGGCCTTACAGTAGCCATTTTATTCACAGATGAGAGCCGTAATTGTTAAGTAAAAGAATCAAAGCTCATGCTGCAGGAAGCATTACATTTGATGGAGTTTTGTCCTTGTCGTTTTCTTCTTTTGAGTTTCTCATTTCCTGAAACAACAGAGCATGTTTAAGCTGTAAGCGAGTATGTATGATTGCACAGACGAACATGTAAGAAATTATTGGCTTAAGCGTAGTGCAACCAATGTATTTATTTCATTAAATTAGCATTTTAAATTTTTTATACTTTAATCTTTTAACGTCTTGAGACTAAAACTGTAGCTGTGGTAGGTATGTGAATTTTCACACACACTCTAAAAAGAAATTCGCCTACTTGCGCACACTCGCCATGTTGAAATCTAGCGACACTAGTTTCGGAATGACTTCATCAAGTAATTTGAATAAGACTTTATTGGTTGCGAAGAAACATTAGCTATTCAATCGTAATATATTTTGGGAATTCTCTCGATTACTGTAGGTTGCAGTAGAATGTAACCATTGGATATAAAAATTCGCGTACGATGCGAAATTTCCGTTACAACCCGCAGGTCACATCGAAAACACATTCACAGTAGCGTGGCATCTTCATGATCATATGACAGGTGACTAAGAGTTGCCAAATCAAAAGTAGAAAAATTATCGCAGATTCGTTCTTACCCCTTTGCATACAAGATTCATTGCGCCGTACAATTAAATTCAAAAATCAGTTGCATTGCATTAATTTATCACTCTGAAATTTCTGGACAATATTATTTAGCAATATTTGAATTAAATTCATTTAATTAACAATATCTATCAATGCATATTGTTTTAGCATTCACTCTTATAATTCCAAACTTTCCCAAAAGCATAGTGTTATATTAGCCTAAAGATGATTTATTTCGCAAGTTGTTCTCGTGCTTACAGATGTATTAACAGGCTGTATGCATTTAATGAATGCACTATCTTTTTACAAAACTATATTCAAAGCAAGTTTTTTACAAAGTCTTATGCATTTTACGTAAGTTTCTTAAAAAGTTTTCAAGTTCGCATTTTTCTCATTTAACATCATTTAAGGAACTTATTATGACAGTAATAATATTTTCCTAGTACTAATGAAAGATAAAATTCTTATTTTATATAATTTTTACCAAAACCTGAAATGAACATTGAATGCTTTGGTTTTTTCGAACCGAAATTTTATAAGTCGAAATTTTTATCAACACCTTTAAAAATACATTAGTTTTTGCAATAAAACTAATTCTCCATAAAATGCTTTGAGACTCCATCGACATTTTTTAAAAGAGAAAGGGGAAAATAAGAAAGGATTTTATGAGGTCTTGCTCCCGTTTCCGGTAGATAACTGAAGCAGAAATGCCATTATTCTCCACATTTCTTCTTTTTGCCGTTCAATGTATTTCCGCAGGAAAAGGATAAAAAAAATCCTTTCACATATGCTTTCATCAATTTTCAAACCAAGCTTTTTATGCTGAGCAAGATTGGCTAAGAAAGGTTGAATTATTCTTTCACTAAATCGGTTTTCTTTTCAAAACGTCTCCATTAAAAAGCGTTTGAATTCTTTAACTCGGTTATTGATTAAAAATCTGGAATTGAACAGTTGGATATGGTGTACTTGAGAAACCGCGGATTTATAACGTATTAAATAATTACCATTTGTGGCTTCTACGTTTTTTATGCATGCAAGACTGAAATAAAAGTTCATGGTTTTAATGCCTAAGAAGACTTATAGTTTTTAGCCTAAGACAGATAAATTAACTTTTCTAGGTAGTTTGAAACTTTTAAGTGGGTTTTCAGAGCACAAGAGTGGGGGGGGGAGGAGGAGTTCCAGAGCACAATTTGACGCGGGCCAAATATTAAAAGCTCTTTTTAAAAACATCTAGTTATAATGAAATTAGTTTTTTTTTCTTTACAAACGCTCTTAAGACGCATTTAACTCTTTTGTTAAATTGTTGCACGGTGCTGCTGTTTATTGCAATAACATGCCATGGATAAGCAAAAGTTTGCATTGCTTTCAATTCATTTACATGTAAATAACCTTTTGTGACGAAATAAAGCAATTTGACTAGTAGTTTTTGTTTTACTGAGGTTAATTTTCAATAGAACTGGCTTTCTTTCATTATTTATTCTCTAAGAAGTTTCTCACAGTCCCTTCTTCGAAACCTTCAAATGTGTAAGAAGTATATACAATGTGATCCTCAAATCTAAAATGTGAAATGAATCGTGCATCAACTTTTTATTTCTTCCCAACACATTTTCTTTATTATTTTTCGAACTATTCCTTGGAATTTGGTTTAGGTGATATTGCACATTTGGCTCTTTGTTTTATACTCTTTCTTCATTTTGGTGCATTACAAGCTTTGTGGTGTTTTAATTTGGCCACTGCTTCCTATAAAGATGTTGTTTACAATGAATGAGACGAAGTTGAATTTTTTTATTTCTTCCGATAAATTCTTTAACTGTGTTATGGACGATGTTACTGAGACCACCTCGAAAGACTGCTGGCTCGTTTGATTGTGCTGTTTTAAGCTGATTCCGTAAGCGATTTATCAGAACTGTTATTGCAATTTTATGCAGGATGGAAGGCAGGCTGATTTGACGATAGTTTCTCACATGATTTCTTTGCTTTCATATCATTTCTCCCTCCTTAAAACGTAAAATTAGGATAACATTTTCCAGTTTCTGGAACAATGCATATTGTTAAAATATTCAATAATATAATTACCATTTTTTTAAAGACGTATCCTGTCAATTGTCTTTCCAAAACCTTTTGAATTTTTCATTTATTTCATTATCATAGGTACTTCTTCCTTCAGTATGATTCGTAAAACGTACTACTTATTATTGGGTGTAGTTGGGGTCTCCCTGATGGTTATTTCCTGAATGAACGGTAAATATTTTAGTTAATTAAGCTGTTTCTTTCGCAGTTTTTTCTTGGTTCTGATTAATGTTAAGTTTTAAAGGAAACATCATTTTTTTTATTCATTGGTGTACACTAGGGTGGTTCAAAAATACATGTAAAAAATTTTCTCCTAGATATCAGGACACACCTCAATATTTTTAGACTTGTAGATGCAATATACTGGAAGAATTTCAGTTTATTTCAACTGAAAGAAATTGATCAACCCCCTTTTAAAACCTCATCAGTATAGGGAGGGGGGATTAAAAAAATGCATTGAAATGAAAAACCCACGCTACATATTATAATATACACGAGTATTATGCATATACTTTGCAATACAAAAATTATTTTAAAAAAAAGTTGGGGAAGTTAAATGTTTCCAGATTTGTGACATTTTCTATGCTACGGGCTAATGTCAAATTTACGGGTCATTGAGCACCGTTTTAAAATTTGAGTAAGAAGCTATAACTTTTACAGCAAAATACTATTAGTAAGTCTAAATAAAATAGGGGTTGTCCTGCACTCTAGCTGAAAAAAGTTTTTTTTTTTTTTGAACCACCCTAGTGTACACTTCATCAGAAAAAATCAGGGACTCATCAGTATGTTTTTTACTAAAAAAAAAAGAGTTACTTTTACTTAAGAGCAGGCGTGCATTATTGAGAACTGCAGATTGCTTGTTTTCGCTCTAATATGTTTAAAACTAACGTATTCGTGTTCTTCAAAAGCTAATCATAGAAGAAGGGTCGAAATAGAAGTCGGACAGCGAATTATTGGAACTTCCGCATCGATGATGAAAATATGTATTTCATTAGCAATAAACGCTGAATAAGTCACATTAAACTATTTAGTTTAAAAAGTATGCCTGTAATTATAATCTAATAACAAAAATAGCTGTATTTTAAATGAAATATCTGTTCAAAAATTTCAAAATATCACAAAATAACGGTGTTTTGTATACTAATCACTACTTTAGTTCCTTAAAAAAAGCATAAAAAATACTACAGCGAAAAAGTCAAGATTCCTGTATTGGCTGTTTTCATGGGATTTTTAACAGTAAAAAATTAGAAACGTGAGTATAAAGTGTTCTTCGTGTGTGCCCATTAGCAGCGTGTGTGTGTGTACTGTTAAATGTGCGTGTACTGTTTTTAACTCGCATATACTATATGCAATTCATGAGCGTTATTTAATACATTCATTTTTTACTTTTGTAGAAGCATAATTGCTAGTCGCAATAACATAAGCTCTTTTAGTTACCGCGGTTTTATAATTTTGTGTTAAGTAAGGTTATCGAATCTCGTCATAATTTTTATCATGTGTAAGTTCAAAATATCTGTTACTGAACTTTGAATTCCAAACGTACTTTATTCTCTGGAAAAAGAATTATTATATTTCATAGCTTTCTAATTGCTCAGACTCCACATATTCTGCCTGAAAATGGTCCCTATGGACCTAAACTAGAAGTTTCATAAATCCTAAATTTTTTCTAACGTCTGCAATATCAAAGATTAGTATTTTTTACTCTGATTTTAGCACCCACTTACCTAGTAATGTTTTAACTACGTAGTAACACATGCATTCTATTTTAGCCAAGAAAAAAATTACCTCTGAAAATCATAGAATATGATAATACAAGCAATTTTCAAAAATTGATACTCATATTACAATATTGTGAGTCGAAAATTATTTTTGGTTTTATTTAATAAAAGTGTTCTTGCAATTAACAATTGAAATATTAATTGAAAACCTTCTAATATTCGGTGCAATATTTATGGGAGTTAAAATTAAGCTTATTTGTAGTTTAAATATTTGGTACAGTTAGACAAAAATACATGCGGGGCAAACTGAAATAGCTTATTTCGTTTAATTAATTATTCAACCATTTATTAAATCTATTGAGTATTCTATGTTATTGACTTTATTAACATACCTTAATTTAGTAATTCACTTATTTATTTATTCATTCACTTATTTTCTTACTCATGCACCCTTTTACTAACTCATTTATATGTCCACATACAGCAATTAATTAATTTAATTATTCGTCTATTTTTCGGTATCTTATTCATTCAACCTTTTATTTACTGATTCATTTGATGAAAAATATTTTATATATCGACTATAAAATATTTCATTACAAATAATATTTAGATTTTCACTTTGCCCCATAAAAAAAAGTGAAAATGTTCCCACTTTTTTTTTAAAAAGGGAAAATTTTGCTGGCCAAAATAGTAATAAATACTGTTTCAATGAAAATTTATTATAAAATACAATGTTCCTTCTTTATGCACTGTAATTTTCAAAAAAAAAAAATTTAAAAAAACCTATTTGTTCGTTTTGAAAAGCTCATTCATTTTAACTATTTCTCTTTGCCCTACATTTCTCTACTACCTCTTGCTCCAAAACGGAGGAGAGGCTCGTCTAAGATTTGTACTGCCTGTCTCTAAATTTTTTATATTGGCACTTACATCCCTTTGCTTTTCATTGCCTTTTTTTAAATGCATATGACGAAAAAATTAAATTATAGTAAATATTGGTTTGACTTAAATAAAGAATGCAATAATAATATTTTTTAACTATTAAAAACAAAACTTATCATCCAATAAAACTAAAGCATTAACTTTTCTATGCTTTAAAAACACACTAGATGATCTTAATTGCACAATAAAACTATTTTAATAATATTCTTTATACGATTGGATCATTTATTTATTTTTTATCATTTTTTTTTCCAAATTTAAGTAACTAGATAAGAGGAGTTTTAAAATTATGTCTATTGAATGCTGTTTAGTCTATCTTACTCAAAATATCTTACTCAAAATTGTCAATAGTTAAAATTAATTGAAACTTATAATTTAGTTAATTCCAGTTAAAATCATAAAACTTAATTTTTACTAACCGAATTCAAATACGAAGCGACTATCAGTTCATATCGTATGTATGTTTTTTCTTTTCTTTTTTTTGTCCACTCACAGCGTTTGACCTAGTGCACCGATTTTGATGGTTCTTTTTTTCATGGATAGGAGATTCTTCAACGTATGTCCCATTACTTGACGGTATTGGTTCATTAGAAAAAAAAGTTATGGGTCAACAGTCAAGTTCATGCTTTTTTTTTTTTTTTTTGTGTGCTGCTTTTTTTCTTTTTTCTTTTTTGTCCACTCACAGCGTCTCACCTAGTAAACCGATTTTGGCCGATTTTTTCATTAAAAAAAGTTATGGGTAAAAAACAGTCAATTTCATGCATTTTTTCTTCTTTTTTTGTGTGTTTTTTTATTTGTCCACTCACAGCGTCTCACCTAAAGAACCGATTTATATAATTCTTTTTTTAATGGATAGGGATGGTTAAACTTAGGTCCCATTACTTTGTTTGACGATATTTGTTCTTAGAAAAAATGTTATAGGTAGAAAAACTGTCAATATTATGCAATTTCCGTATAAAACCATTAAATATAAACAGTGGCGGATTCAGACTATGGATTTGGGAGGTGAACGTTTTTAGAATTTATGTTCATCGAGGGTGTATGAAATGTTTTATGTTTTTAAATTACAGAAGAATCTCGTTTATCCGGCAATCGTTTGTCCGGATCAAATTTTCTGAAAAAAACCTTTAAATTGTTATATAAATAACAATTTTAAATTATGCTGGCAATAACATAGCTATAGTACGCCAAACATTCGCTTGTTCTTTGTTAAATGAAAAGCTCCTGTACAGATTTTACAATTAATTACGGTGGCCTAAAAAAGAGATGATTATTGAGCAAACTCCAAAACTACCGTCAAAAATCGCATTTTAAGCTTTTTTTTTTTTTTTTTGGTAACGTAAGTGGAAGGCAGGGAGCAGTGATTTTCTCTTGATTTTTTTTTTAAATTGAAATCACTGGTGACATTATGGAGTTGGGGGCCAAGTTGAAAGTTGAGGGAAGGAGCACAGAAAAGTGTCTCTCTCCTAGAAATGTTTCGGAAATGCACTTTGAAAGTTATTCGTGGCGATATTTGGAAAAGGTGTGAGAATCGGGAGTTTTTTCTCAGAAGAACGAAAAGTACAGTTTTATGTTTTCTTTGGTTTCTCAAGAAGGTCAAGACATCCTTTTGACTCCACACTTGGGCTCTTATCGATACATTTCAATTTGCCACCCAAAGCAAGGGTCTGGACTGTCTTACCCCAGATCCGGCAGTGGCTCAGACTCAAGATATTTTGGAATATTTTTGTGTAAAGAATTCCCTAGCAGTAATAGTTCACAATTTTGGTCATTTAATGAACCGTTTTTGATAGGGTGGTTTAGTTGTGACATCAATATTACACAGTCATTTGAGACAAAACCCTCAGAATCATCTAGGATTTTGGAAAGGGAACGTTCCTCTAGTTTTCACTTCGTGGATCGCCCCTCCCCCTCCCATAATAAAAAATCCATTGTTGCAAAAGTTTATTAGTAATTGTTATGAGAATGTTGAATGAGAGAAAAGGCTTCTCTGAAGCATGCATCAAGTCTACCCCGTCATTGCTCTAGGGTAGACTTGATGCATTGCTAGTAGGGTCAAACTTAACCTGGAAGCGAGGGGAATCACCTATGTCAATAATAGATATTGAGATTAAGTAAGAAGATATGGGATTGCGTCACAAGCAACTTGTATGTTGTGAAATACAAACTAGTTTGGGAAACCGTTTATATTTAAATGGCTATAATTAAATTAGCATACAAATGAATCCCAAAGAGGAACAAAGACAAATTTTTAGTACCAATTGCTGAAAGTTTAAGGCGTGTTTATAGTCTGATTTTTAGTATGGAGCATTTTTATAGAAAAAATAAGGTGAAGTTACGTGATGGTAACTTTCACGAACTATTTCTGAAATACTATTTCTGATACTATTCTGAAACTGTTCTAGAGTTTCTGAAATAGTTTTCTGAGCTATTTCTTAAGTAAATTTACACTCAAAGGATTGAAATAAAATAATTTTGAAATAAAAATAGAACCGACTTCAAAATTTTTCTAAAAAGTGAAAAATAATTTTATTCTTCGAACACTATCGATAATACCTTTTAAACGTAGTTTTTGAAGTTGGCGCAAAAATTACAGATAAAATAATCAGTCGCCATAATTCAACTAGTACAACTATAAATTCAACCTTGCTCAGTTTCTTCAATACCACTCGCATACATTATTCATTGATGATAGCATATTTGAGTAACGGTATAAAATGTTTCGTTCTTAAATTTGGATGATTTTCTTTAAACTATGGGCGAAGAATGGTTAAACATCATTTTACTTTTGTTTTTGCTCCAACTTCAAAAATTACGTTTAAAAGTATATTATCGATGGTGTTCAAAAAATAAAAAAAATTTTCACTTTTTAGAGCAATTTTGAACTCGGTTCTTTTTTTTTTTTTTTTTTTTCAAAATTATTTTTTGTTTTAACAAGAATTAATATATTTATCCTCCCATAAAATCCCCGTTTTTGTCGTGAGATTATTGCTTTAATTGATGCAAAAACACGTGAAATGATATCCAAAATCTCCAACATCAATGTTAGAATACAGGAAAGTAAGTTTCTTAGTTTAGGATAAACTTTTTGCTTTATCCGGTAAGCGAGCACTAAAACGGCGAACGTAGAGATGATAGCTTAAAGTGAAAAGTGTTATTTTTTAAAGCTTTTTTATTTGACGCATATTTCCTCAGAAGACACTAGGGATTCCTTTACTCTTCCTTTAAGACATCAAACTCGCAATAGTATTTTATAACGGCGATGCCGAATGAAGAGCATTAGATATAAAAAGTCGCATTCACGATTCATTTGATTTTTTGAATTTATTTTCGCAACATTCGCGCGATTTGTTTATCTCACCTCGGTTTTGATACTTATGTTTTCTCTTTGAATAAATCTAAAAATCTAGTTTTAGCTATAAACCGTTCCTGTTTTCTCCAGCCTACATGGATTATTTTCAAAATCCTTAAGTGAATATGTCGCAAGGGGCAAAGGATCTAAGTTTCTTCCCAAGATACCTTCGTCTGTGAGGTATTTCATAAAAGTAAAATTTTCATTTTGCATATATATTTTAAGGCATCACGTTCTATTATCTTCAGAATGTCGTAAACGGTGTATCCAAAGGAGGACAAGGTGGAGCAACTTCCCAAGACGGAAAATATATTTAAAAATTATACAAAAAAATTATTAATAGAAAGTTGCTGCAGTATTTGGAGGTATGAAAATTTAACTTCAGAACCCCCTCTCCCCACCTGCATGCAGTTTGACACTGGTCGAATCACTTAAAATTTCTGTTATGTTGGACGAAGAAAAAAAAGCATTTTTCCTGGAAGAGATCCCACAAAACGACTTTTGCATGAAAAAGGCTCTTTGATAAATTTGAACATATGTTCACATAATATTGCCAAATTTGAAGCCCTGTTTTTATTATTTATTTATCTTATTCATTTGATAACTTTTTTTTACTTTTTATTTATGGTTTGCTTTAATTAACCTATTTATTGTTTAATAAAGGCAAATGTTTTATTTCTCACATTTTGCATGTTCTTTTACAGGAAAAAAAATCCGAAATACGGAAACCTAGCATTATAATATAAAGCAGCTTACGCTTCGAGCTACTAAAAGAAAATGCCGCAATTGAGCACAGATTAAACAGAAGCGGACCAGGAACAAGTAGTTGACAGGTAAGATGTCATAAGAATACCTAGAGGGACGGTACTCAGCAATGACGAAAGCTGATATCCAGATATATAAAAGTTATTTCGGTTTGAGTTGTTGTCGGAAATAAAATGCGTTGCTTTTTTAAATATCATTCTTAAAGAAGAACTTGCATCATATTGTAAGTAAATATGTACTGTTGATCATTTTTTAACGTTAATTTGAGCAATTTGTATTATTAAAGAATCTTCTTTTGTAAGATGTCTAAAATGTCAAAAGTTCTAATTGTTCTCTCTGTTCGAAAATATATCTTTTTTAGCTTTTAGGTTCGGCTACTTTTAACAAGTTTTGGTTTTCACAAATACAAGCTGGAATGCAAGATTCACTTTCTGCGTAATTAGTCTAAAGTTAATCTTAATCTGTCGAAGAAAAATTCTAAGCTCTTGTGAGATCTCGTACTGAACCATGTTTCAGTGTGAAAAATAACGTATATAAATTTTGCTGATTTTATCACAGAATTATTTTTTTTTTAGAATGTTGCACTTCCACCCCGCCAAAAAAAAAAAAAAAAAAAAACCTGCGTTATTTAAAAGAATAATAAGCAAAATGTTGTTGAACTTATTATTTTTTTATTATTTAAGAGGTACAACTAGGACTTTACATGCAAGGGCAATATTACTTACAAGAGTAATTGAAATTAATTATAAGAGGCTTTGTTATCTCTGACCAATGGCTGTTGAAAGAAGTAAAACAAAGATCCACCCACTAACGTAGGATGTGACCTGTCCAATGAGACATCTGTCTTGAACGCACAAAATTAAAATGTTTTACCTCTCTGGCTAATTTCTTAAAATCCAAGGTAACGTATACAAACTCTAGAACCAATGACACACTTCAAATTCCGTTTCAGCTTTTCTCTCCATATCGCCCCTTCACGAAAATGGACAATTCTGGAAAAAGCGGAGCCGAGGGTCAACTCTTCGTGGTCACACTTTATAAGACAAAATCTACCCAACCGCGTAGCAATTAAATGGTATCATCAAAGGAACATTTTTTTAAGAAAAAAAATGTTCTGTAACAGAAAGGATATGCACATATTATTTGTTAAATGTTATCAAAATCAATAATGTCACTTCGCAAAATTTTCTTATAGCTTGTTAAGCAATTTATAATTTATCCAGATGTAGGGGTATACGAGAAAGTCACAAAAATCTATGTATGGCGGAAACTTTCTGTAACTGTATTGTATGATTTTGGTTTTTTCTTTAACAATCTAAGATTATATTTAACTTTTTTATACCATTTGTTTTTCTCATGTATTTATAACATTGCAAAATGCGTTTCAGTTTTGACATTTCTTCTCTTACTGATATTTAATACAAAAGAGAGTGTCTAATGTCAATATCATTTTCTTTCGACGAGCAATTCGAAACAAAAGTCAAAAGTTTCTCAATTAATTTTAGATCTGCACGAAGTAGGATGGAAAATCAGAAAACTAAGAAGCAACTTTCCGAAATATAATTATACTGAACGGAAAGAAATTGATCCGATGCTTGCTTTTTCAATTAAAATTGTAATATCCTGAATGATTTTTCAAGAAAAGACATTTATCATTAAGCAATGATTATTATTTTTGAATTTAATTTCGAGTTCAATTGTAAAATATTTATAATGAACAAAAGAAGGAATCCGCGCTGCTTTGGTGGAGGTTTACTCTAAAAAGTTTGATTGGTTTCCTTTCGAGTTTTTAAAATGTTTTTATCTTGTCTATTTTAGAACATAAATACATTTATATCCAAAATGTTTTTCTGTTTTCTTTTCTTTTCCTTTTTTTTTTTTTTGGAAAACACCCACTAAATCATCAGAGATTTTATTCAAATTTTTACAAAAAAATATTATTTTTTTAAAAATTTTAATCTAGTTTGTGTTTGCTGGTAATATTACTAAGGTACATCTATGTAGATTGCAAGCAAAGACCTCTGTGAAAGTGGAGGTGTTAAATAGGGAGTAGTTCGACTTTAGGCTTCAATAGAACGTAACACTTTCTCTTGAATTTCTAGAGATCAGAAAGGAAGTAAAAGTCTTGAGGGTCAATCTCAGCTCGAATTCTCTGCCCATAGTAACTGATGAGGCTGATCCCAGGACTATTGGACCTGCGGATTTAGCCAACACGAATTCCGTATTCATTGCCAGTGAGGAAACTGGCAATGAATACGGAGCACGTGCGAACAAAATGTGCGAAAATAAGTGCACGTTTCTTGAATAAGTGCACGTTCCTAGTTTCGTGCAAAAACGAAACTAGGTTTTGCTGGGGTTTTTTATGTAGGTTTTTAAAGAAGGCCTTCTTGACTTTCAACACCGCTTTACAGAAAACTGCTTACGAATCGTATAGGTTTAACTCAGTAGCTATTGCATATGTTTTACAGTAACGTGAAATCAGTTTCATGTCTCAATAAACACCATTACTGTAATAGAAATATTTGCAGCGATATCGTTTATTAAATCTCTGAAACATTAAGAAATGAGTTGAAAAAAAAGAACCATAGTATAGATACCTTATCCTCATATATAAATAACGAATTCACTGACTGTGTAACACTGACTTCATCAACAATGAAACTCGCTCCATAACATGATTATTTGATAATATTTTTTGGTAATGTTTGACATACAGGGAAATGCTTTATTTTGACAAGGCTGAACTTAATTCGGTAACTTAACTGTTTTAATGTTAAGACTCATTTTAGGAAAATAAAGAAACGAAAAAGTAGTCGACAGTTAGCTTTATCTCTACACGAGCGCTATCAGTAACGATATCAGTTTTGGGTTAATCCCCTAGAGTTAGGGTTAAAATTTCAACTATCAAAATATCACCAAGCAGGCAATTGCTTCGTTTAAATATAGAAGCAATTTTCATCCGTAATACCATGACGGGCGTTTTTCTAGCTTTACAAGAAAACTATTTAAATATAATGAAGGTACCGAAATTAAAAACCCTTATAGGCATAAAAACTTTTAAAAACTAGCATCTATCATTTATATATACATATATTAAAACTAATTCCAAGAATTTAGACACAATATTTTTTGCAGTAGTTTCCTACATACACGAGTCAAAGTATAAAACTTAAAGCCATAAAACATTGAAAAACAATGACTAGTTTCCTTCAGTAGAGTTTTAAGGCTTCTCAGACACCATTACATTTTACTAGTTATCACAAAATAATAAATAAAATCATAAAAGCTCTTTTTTTTATTGTATCAGAACTCATTTTCATTTCCGGTAGACATGAGATGAAAGAAGTTTCTTTGATAGGTTTATGTATCATAAAAAGTTCCATAAAGTAAATATTGCGTTCGATTCATTTTCTCACAGAAATGATTGCCACTTATTCCAGTCACAAATCTTTCAAAGAATTGAGAAACCTTCAAAAATTCACAACATTTTGGGAGATGGGAATTTTTTAATGCGACTAATTTTTTGACTAACTAAAACAACAGCAAAATGACTTGTAAGAAGAACTTAATATTTCATTTCCATAAATATGTGGCTTTATTTCTTATCTTATTAGTATTATCCTTATCTTTACTTAGTGAGACATGTTCTTGAAATTTGAATCGGGAAAGCACTGTTGTTGAAAAATTGTGTGGAATTGAAAAACAGCTTGATATTTTCCTCGAAAAAAAATTCATTTTTTTAACATTGAAGAATGAATGTAACTATTATGCATAAAAGACAGTTTTAATTAGAAGAACTTATGATGCTTGTAAACAGACTTTAACAAAAAAATTTCCACCTCACAAAAGAAAAAAAAAATCAAAACGCCAAAAAGGCATTCCCTTGCGTAAAATGTGGATGCTAATATGGAAAACATTTTACAGTGTCATAGACATCTCCTAAAGATGACATTTTGATGAAAACTAATGTAAACACCATAACTTCCAAAATGTGCAAAGATATTGTATGAAACGTTAAAATACCTATTAATATCAGAAAATGTCATCTAAGCTTAAATATATATATATATATATATATATATATATATATATATATATATATATATATATATATATATATATATATATATATATATATATATATAAGGCAGCAGTTGAAACAACTGAATTTCAATACCCTTTTCTAATGATTAAAAGTATAATATTAAGCTTTAAAATAACTTATCAGAAAATAAGAAGTTTAAAAATACTATTGGATAGGAATGATTAAATCAAACGTTTTTAAGTTCAAATGTACAAGAACAATCTAGAGACGAATGAAAATTATTATTCCCTAGCAACGATTTTAAAGATATTCACTTCCTAGATAATTCATGTCATTTTGAAGTGAGTTTAGTAAATGTATGCAGACTTCAAGAAATAATGACGCTAATAGTTTTGTAGTTTCTTGACATTGAAATATCAGTAATTGATCGGTCGCTTAGGATATGATTTTTGATTAATTTATTTTTCAAAAATCATATTTGATTGATTAATTTATTTTCCATTACAACATGGTAATAGAAATTCACTTTTAAACGGTCTCTGAATCTTAAACAAGGTGTCCAGTAATATATTATTTTGCACATTTTCCCGTTTTTTTTATTTTTATTACTTAAAAAAAATACTATTAATGTAGCATTCGTTTGAAGATAGATACAGTCCAACCACACAAGTATATCCTACATTAAATGTTTTTACTTGTGGAACTTCATTTCAAAGTCGAGCATGTTATCACTGCAATACCACCATAAATTTAAACGTTAAAGATTTGAAATTATGACGGTTTTGAACCGGATGTGTGATATGAGTTCAGCATCAAAAATACTAGTTTTAAAAAAATTTCTTTTTTGAATTTTATCGGCAAAAGATACTGTCAAATCTTTAACTTTCTCTGTGAAAATAGATAAAGTATGTCGTGTAACATCAACTAAAATAGAAAAAGAAATTTTATTCCTAAAAATGAATGGAATTGGTTACCATCCATGGCGACATCGAACTTCTATGTTGACACAGAAAAATAACTCCATTTCAATTCACGGCTGTGAACCATTTGGATTCTTTCCAAAAACTGATAAGAGATGACGTCTCTTATCAGTTTTTGGAAAGTGTTACAAAGAATGGTGTAAAATTCTTTTGTACAATCAAAATTCCATCAGCCCTTACAAGCAAGATAGAGGATCATATATATATATATATATATATATATATATATATATATATATATATATATATATATATATATATATATATATATATATATATATATATATATATATATATATATATATATATATATATATATATAGATATATAGATATATATATATATATATAGATATATATATATATATATATATATATATATATATATATATATATATATATATATATATATATATATATATATATATATATATATATATATATATATATATCTATACATATAATAAAATAAGATGTTTGTGTGTGTGTGTGTGGCGCGCTTCCCGGGAAAAACGTAAGGGCTAGAAAGATGAAATTTGGTATACAGTTGCAGTTTTTGCCGAAGATGTGCACCTCGGGCTTCGATTTTTGAAATTTTAATTAGAAAAAAAGTTATTTAATGTTTTATGTGTTTTTTTGCACTTTTTAGTACGTTTTACCTCACAGACCCCGAACCAATCGCATCACACAAATATCTTTTGTACTATAGTGTAGGAAATTTCATTTCAAATATGATGAGGGAAAAAATTTTGAAGATAGAGCAGTTTTTGTATTTTTTATGAATTTTTGAAAAAAACCTTTAATTTGCATTCTTTCCTGGGTTTTATTTTTTTCTAATATCATCCTGCGAGAAGTATCAAAGCCACATTTCTAAAATTTAAGTTGGTAATAGTAAAAACATTTCGCCCTCTTCAAAAGAAAAAAGTTCTTAAAAATACGCAATAGTTTTTTTTAAAACAATTTTTTAATGCTGACACATCACGTCTTTCCACGCATCGGTCGAAAAAAGCGTTCTTCAATCTTTTATGTCTCTGACGTCACTATCTGGATTTCGATTCGATATTAAGGATGGAATCTTAATCGCAAACAAATGTTAATCTTCTTTTTTACCTATATAGTTTACTTCTACATTTTATGAAGTGATGACCACGTGTTTTTCCGGCAGTGCTTGCTTTTTTTCTTTCCTTTTTTTTGTTTTATTTAGGGATTGCATTTATTTCTTTTTCCATTCCCCCCCCCCCCCGCCCAAACTGGACGTTTTGCTGTATCTATATTAGGCTACATTTCATAGTTGTGCGCATTTATTTCAATAAAAACAGCGAGATTTTTTTTCTTTGTCAAACGCTACTTTTTGCACACAACAGGGAATTTTGGGGATAACTTTTTTTTTTGCTCTACTTGAATTTAAAAAAAAGCGATTTTTTGAGTGATCTTTGTTTTTATTAGGAAATGGGCGGAGAGGTTAAAATAAATAGAGATGGATAAGAAAATTAAGAGATAGATCGTAAAGGTAGATAGCCGCCGAAGGCGGCAATCTTGGCTTAAAAATGTGAATGGCACAAAAAAAGATAGAGATGGATTGATTAATACTGCTGTCAAATTTATTTAAACAGTCGCTGAAGGCGGCAAACTTGAAGTAAAAAGGTAAATGACAAGTTAGCCAAACAGCCGCCGTAGGTGGCTGCCTGCATAGAATGGCGAATGGCGTAAGAAGGCGAACCAGCTGGTCGCCGCAGGCGGCTGTGACGAAATAAGATGTTTGTGTGTGTGTGTGTGGCGCACTTATCGGGAAAACGGTAAGGTCTAGAAATTATTCTATTCAAATTAATAATAGTATAGATATAGATTGGTTGATACCGCCACGAAATTTATTTAAGCAGCCGCCGAAGGCGGCAACCTTGGCGTAAAAAGGCGGACCAGCTGGTCGCCGCAGGCGGCTAGTATATATATATATATATATATATATAAGAGAGAGTGAGAAAATTTGTGTTTGAAATTACATATGGACGTTGTTGTTGTCTCAGACATAGTGTTTTAGGAGAGAGATAACAGTTAACGGATATCACTCACATTTAACAACCAAAATACCAAAATTGTGCGGGAGTTCTGAAATTACTATATTCCGGTTAAAAAAAAAATCTGCAAAATTTTTTTGTTTGTGACAATGAATCTTTTTATTACTTATTATTTCAAACTATTGTCCAGTTTTATCAGAAATAACGAAAAGTGCAATTTATGTTTCAGAAATATTTTTTTTTTATTATTGAAGACGGAGAAGAGCAACAGTTGAGTCGATGTGGGATGGTGCCACCTCCTCCTTTTTATATTTTTACTTTATCTTTTCCCTCGCTTTTACATTTCATGGTCTTTTTGATTTGAAAAGCCCTCATGTTCACATCTGACAACATATTTTCCAGATTGATATTGAGTGGGGAGTAGACGGTCAAAACTTTATTCATCAGTTTGAAATCTATTTCAAAAACATATTATGTTCTTCGATATCCTAATATATATAATAGCGAATGATCAAGTGACGCTCCTGATGTCACCAACAATAAAACTCGTGCGATAGCTTGCGGGTCGGCATTATTTCATTGTTGCATCACATAAAATTAAATAATTTTATTTATATAATTTGATACTATTTTTTGGCAGCGTTTGAGAAGAATAGAAGTGATTGTTTTAACAAGGCAAAACTAGATCCAATAAGCAACTGCACTTCTGGTCAGATATTGAGTAAAACTAACTTAACGTTCCGTTTTAAGTTCAAGCCATTATGGTAATGATGAATTGAACGTTTTCCCAATCAATACTAAACGTTTCTCTCTCGTACGTATCTGTTTGAACAACTCAACTTTTAGGGTTAATATCTCTAATAAAGAAGCAGTTTGCATCCGTTATACCATGACGGGCGATTTTCTAGTTGCTTTAGAAAGAAAATATTGGATAAAAATCAAAACAGTGGCCGGTCCAACAATTTGTTTTTCATCTGCAAAGATTATTTGTAAATGTTCTTTGGTCTAAGACCTAGATTTTTGGAAAACTTAATATATTTGGAAAAATTCACATTCTCTAGTCAATAATTTTTCCAGCGCTCCATTTTTTCATGATATTTGGAAGCAATTTTTTTATAATTGCTTTTTCGGTTTCTTCGTTCACTCTCACTCTTTTTGTCTAACTGCTTCTGATTGGTTGTTTCTTCCCTCTCTCTTTGATTCCGGGGTTGACCTGTCGTTTGCTGATTGATTGTTTGACGTCTTGTGTCCAGAATTCCTTTTGGTTGGCCCTATTTGATAAAAAATACCGTTGTCAACGAGGTTGTTGTTAGTTCTCTCACGACTTTTGGTTGTGTTGGTGAGCTTCTTGTACTGATTAAAAGGCTCCATTGGGGCCTTGAAATAGCTATATGCTCTATTTCCTTCAGAATTTGTGCTTTATTTACGTTAGTTTTTCACTTTAATCATATTGTAGCACAAAGCTTATATGATAATTTTTTATTATCATGTATTTACTTTTTATTTAAAGGTTTGTTTTGGTGATCTGAGTAGTAAGTTTCTTAAAATAAGTTCCTTAAAAGTTTGTCATAAACGGTTAACTTAAATCAGTAGCTCCTAACCTTTTTTTTTTTAACCCAAAGGCCGCTTTTTATATTCAGATGGGTTTCGCGGGTCAGAACACACAGAAAATTTAAATAGATTAATTGAATATAAGAATAAGTGTTATCATTGCCACATGCCTACGTTATTAATTAAAATTTCCATTCAGTTTTTAGACACGAATTTCTGACTATTGACTCTAAATTTGCAACAATAATTCTTATTACTGTATTAAGATGATTGGTTGTTTGGGCAGAACATAGTTTTCTATTCATGCATTGTGCCTAACAACGGGCCAAATAAGTCAATATCGCGGACCATGTATGACCCGTTGGCCATAAATTTTGCCCCGCTAGCTTTAATCACTAACCAGTCGTTATTAAATTGATTATAACATACATTTGATTCCTATCCCGCTGTTTTACGCCACGAAGACGTAATGAATTAGTTAACAATCCTCAAACTAGTCTTACACTCGAGACAAATGAGACGTTTGTATTTAAACATTTTGTAATATTTTTGTTTACGGCTTTTAATGTATATAAACGTTTCTCACGGAATTATTTTAGTCATATTTAGATCAATAAATAATTCAAAAATCATTGAAACTCTTCTTACTTTAATTAGAAAAATTTTGTGTGTTGCACAAGAAATATTATGTTGGAGTTTCATACACCTCATTGTACCATTGGATAGTATGGAAACAGTGAAATTCGAAGATCCTCATAAGCTGTTCAGCGGAGGAAAAAGCCATTGTTTTAAACTTCTACGCCATTTCAGAACGAGAGGTATTTGTGTCAATCAATTTAGGTAAACTAACTACTAAAAATTAAATAAATAAAGTTACTGTAGTAAATAAATTAACTTCTACAACTTTGTTCGTTTGTGCAAGTTCAAGGGCTTTTGTAACAAAAATAACCTATTTATTAACTAACTAGTAAGCTGGTTCATTTAGGTTGAATTATGTCTTTTTATATTTAATACGATAAAATGTATAATCAAATGATTACTTTCGGAGTAGTAAAAAAAATATTTTTGCTCTGCTTAGAAACGTACGCACCATTTGTGTACATTGCTTAGTAAAATTATAAAAAACAAAACAGTTAAGCTATCTTTAATCAAGTACTTAAGATAGTTTATACAGTTTTTCGCGTCTACTCTATCACCACAAAAACTAATGAACAACACACTATTTAAAAATGATTTTAATAGCTCCTTGAATAAGTTTCTTATTTTCTACACATCCATCACTTCGAGTAGTTAACATTATTGAAAATTGCGTTTATATACTGCCTCGTGTGTTGTTCAAGAAATTCCAGAACTCTAACAGTTACAATTTTAACTGCTATCATCATGACAGTTTAGAAATCAACAAATGCCTTCCATAAAGCGTTGGCAGCCGAAGTTTGATGCTAAGAGCTGGATAAGTTGGAATCTCGTTAATTCAGAGTAGAATTCCATTATGTCAGGCATTTGCAAATGATTTTCAATTCTATGTAGAAGAATGTCTAACGTTGCTATAGTATAGCTCAGAATTTAAATTAAACGCTTAAGCTTATTTCATTAGAGCGTGATTAATTTTCAACGAGAGCAAACTATTTCAATAATGCATTCAGATAGTATATTAAAATTAAATTATGTTTAAAAAAAACACCTATAGGGAAAAAAAAGTGTGATTAAAAAACTAAGGTTTTTCAAGTTTACTCTAATGATAGGACGTCCAACTGTGTTAATGTATACATGCACCCACACTGATTCTTTTCAACTATTAAACTATTCTTTAACTAGAAAATCACCCGTCAAGGTATGACGGGTGAAAATTGCTTCTTCTTCTGGCAAAATTAGCGAGGTACATTAACTTTTTGGTGCTAAAAAATTGGCAACAGATTTAAAAAAAAAAAAAACATGAAGAATCTCAGCTATTTTCTTGCAAAAATATATACAAAACTCAATAAACATTCTCAATTGTGAAGTAATTCATTTTAAATGCAACTTCACTTTCGGTGACGTCAGAGCATTAATTGACGAATTTTGCTATTAAATATTTGATGATAGGCATGAAAAGAAGAAGTGTAAGGTTCACATCAGATTTTGTCCAACAATAAGCACCTTGATAACCGTAAAAGTAAATAAATCAATAATGCCTAAAAAAAAAGCCAAAAAAAAGAACATTTGAAAGACAAGATGAATGCCTATAAAATAAAATAAAACAAAGCACTAGAAGTAATACCTCTCCCCAAATTTATTTTTAAACTGAACTTTTAGTAAAGAATAAGGTTTTACTTCTGAAAAAGGAACGTTGCGTTGTATGTGATAGCTTTTTCACATACTTGCTTTTCCGTTAAAGGAAAGAGAAAAAATACATAACTGTATAGACTTCAGCTATACTTTCGTTTACTCATCCGTATAGGCAGCTTCAAAGTAACGTGAACGGAGCTTGTTTTCGTATACTTTAAATGCTCAGTTTTAAAATAAACATCCAGCTCAAACTAGCCTTCTCAGTTCGCCCTAGCCTAGAAGCCATGCGATAGCATAATAAGGAAAACATTTAAATCAGCATTAAATGAAAAATTGTAGTAAATTATGTTTTTGGAGAAATACACTATTTGCCCTGGAGTGTCCGTTCAAGCGAGTCTCCTTGAGTCATGGAATACGTATTTTACACGCTTTGCAGATGAAAGTGAAGACGGTGAAGTCCGGGGTATCTTTTATTTCTCGCCAAATCTTTAATCTATTTTTTGGCGTGTCAGCAGACTTTAAGACCTCATATCTCAAAAACGGTAGCACAAGGGCAAATCATTCACCAAAAAATGTCTTGATATGCTTTTTTGATTGCTACCTATTACAAGTTTTTTTCATTTATACACTATGCGTACGGTTGTATGGCCACACGATTTTAGTGCCTGTGATTTCGAGATCTTATCGATGTTTGTAGCATGCGCATATACGGTAAGGCTACTTAAAACGTTAGGTTTAAGCGAGATAATTGCTTAAAGGCTAATTCCTTAATGCTATGATATAACATCAAGAACAAGACTAGGTCTTCAGAGCTATGTTGTTGTCCCTTTATTGCAACCTTTGTCTTGAAAGTAGTTGCTGTTACTGTTGTCTTGTGCCAACTTTGCTGGCAGTTTCAGGTCCTTCCAACTGTACCGTAATTAAGTCCGACATCCACAGCACACATAGGCCATAAGGACCCGTTTATAGGCTAGGCAACCATTTACAGCGAAACTCCACATTCACACAAAGGAAGGAAAATTACAGGAGAGAGAAAATATATACAATCATGGCCCTGGATTTGAACCCGGGACCTGCCCATCGCAAACTGACTTTTCTCACCGCTAGACAAGGCGGCCGGTTCTCTAAATTAGTAGAACAGAGGGTTTAATAGCCATCTCCTCCTGTACGTAAACATGGTGTTTCTTGGTTTTCTATAATTTAGTACTGTATATGCCAAACCCAATCTAATAAATTCCCAAAAAGGCAGCCTTGGCATATTTCATTAATTAAAACAGTAGCACTTAGACATCCATTTGTACACAATTGAATACCTTTAACAAATAACAGAATAAAACAAACAAAAAAGGATGCTATATACACTAAAAATATTCCGAAACATCACTGATTAACTCTGTATAACCTTTCAGGATTTAACAGATTTTCATATATTTCCAGCGAAAATTAAGTGCATTTAATTGTTCAAAAGTTTCCTGAATCACTACAAGTTACACGAATGCAGGCTTCTCACTGTTGTAAAAAAAAAAATATTTTTATCTAATATATTAAATATTAACTGAGAGTATTTTTCAAGTGTATCGGCTTCTGTTCGATTAGGCCCGTCCAGATTGACTAAGCTCCCAATGAGAGGGAATGTCTCCGGATTCCATAGTTTTGCAAGAGTTGCAGGTCAGTGAGATGCTTTAATCTTACAATTCTGTCTGAGTTTTTGCCATAGTTGTTAAAATGCTTTTGGTGCTTTCTTGATCAGACAGGAAGGTGCAAAACTATTATACTAGACCTGCTTAAGTTTTCTCTGAAGGTTCCAGAGACATGACTGCCTTTAACCGGGGATGTTTCTCAAGTCTTCATAAAGATTCCAGGATAATTACAGGAAGGTTACTGCAAAAGTGCCTGTTTTCTTTTTATTTATTTTTTTCAAGATATGTTGCTGATAGAAATTGGGCACATAAGCAGCCCATTATTTTCCAGGAACGTTTCTGGATTGTTTTTACAGTGTAGGAACTTTGGAGCCAAACAAAAATCAACATGAATATATTCAAAAAAATATCAAATAGGTTCACATGTCTACTTGCCTTTATTAGATCGCTGGATTCCCATTGCCTGGCATATTTAAAATTGTTAAAAAAAAAATATTACATAGCAGATTAGTTCAGTCAATAAATATTTTATGTTACAAAGAACAAAATAGTATTTACGTGCCTGCATCTGGTCCAATTATGTGGACGTGCCAAGTAAGGCCATGTAGACAAACAAAGCCAACACCCTCCCCTCATTTTTCTATGTGGGGTAGCAAAAAGTCACCAGAGCATGATTTTATCGTCAGCAGAATGCCTAACTAAAGAAAAAGCCTTATCAGCATACAGTTTGTTGCACTGTAAAAACAATGCAGAAACGTCCGACGAAAATAATGGGCAGCTTGTGCCAACTTCTGCCTGTAACATATCTTGCAAAAAAAAGTAACACTTTCCGATAAATGTCAAAAATCTTTCTGAAATTATCCTTGAAACTTTCTGAAGAATTTGGCAAATCCTCCGTTAAAGCCAGTCATGTCTCGGGAACCTTAAGAAAAAGTAAGTAGGATTAATGCAGTTGATCAGAAACTTCCTGATTTACCGATAAAGCACTGATGCAACCATGGCCGAAGCTGCGACAGAATTGCAAGTAAGAACCAAGCATCTCTACGTAGCTAAAAATATTTTCTATATATGCAGTGAAAGGTCTGCAACCGTGGAAGTTGTAGCAATTCAGAAAATCTTTATGCGAAGACACTTGGTTTAACGGGGAAATAGATAAAACCTGTGAAATCCCAAAAAGTTTAACGGAAATAATCAGTAACGTTTCGGAATTGTTTTACAGTGCATCAACAGGCAAAAGTGTAGCAAGAAGTATTAAAAATGAGTCTTGTCAAAATTGACTGATCGTTTTTTACAGAAAATGTTGCTTATTTTCACTACAAATGGTTCACTACGGTTTACTGGTATAATGAAGTTGATATTTGTTCTAGAAAGCGTAATTTATGTAGCTCACGAATTCAGAAAAAAAGTCACTGTGTGCAATATTTTTCCTTGTGACTTCATAACACTAAAATTATAGAGTTCCATCCATGATTGCTATTATTAGGTTTCCTCTGTTCATATTAAGATACCGAAGGATCAGGTGGAGGATGTGATCTTGCGTTAAACATTTTGCACATATGTGAATGAACTGTGCGTAGGACTGACAAAAAAACAACAAAACAGAACGACATATCAGCGTTCCTAATGTTTTATCGATTACTCTTATTATTTTCCAATGAAATTAATATGGATTTTCTAAAACTGTTTTTGAATTTAGCAAATGTGGTTTAATAATATATCTTTATGTTTACTTTTTTTTTTCATTTTTTAAAAGTTTGATAATAGGTACTTTTTGGCCTTTTTTCTGAGCTGACCTTATTAGAAACCCGTATTCATAATAATGCAAATCGATTTTTTTAATTTTTGTTTTTTTGTTGACAAACATAATTTAAACTTAAGTTTTCACAGGAATTTTTTTTTAATGAAGTATTTGATGAATGTACAAAAATTTGAGCTAGTTGAATTAAAGGAGGGGGAGGCGATGAGACATTAGGCAGTGAACTTTAAATTGGCCTTATTTGGCGAACTATTCTTACAATTTTCCCATTTTCAGAACAGGTTTTCAAAACAGAATAAGCTAAACCAAAATAAAATTATTTCTTGATTTTATTCATTGTTTAACACATGCAAGTTGTGTGATGGAACTTTCAATTCTTTATAGTTTGTGAATATTAGAAAAATGCGTTACTTGTAAAAATATTTTTCGCAACAGAAAGGTTCATTTATTTTTAGATTTCTTAATTTTTTTCAATGAAAAAAACATTTTCATTTATCGGTTAAATTTGAAAATGCTCTTAATTTACAACAAATGTTCTATGCTTAAATTATTTTCTTGGCACTGAATTGCAAGGTAAGAAATGCAGTAAGATTACTTTAATGGAAAATAATGCACTTGCGTTTTCACATTTGATTCAAAAGCATTTCTGAAAACTCTTTATCCTAAATTTTCTTTCTTATATATGTGCATTAGGAAGCTTAACGGTTTAAAAGAGGAATAAAATTAAATTTAAGAAGAAAAAAACCATTAAGTATTGGTTACACGTTTACAAAACTTAAGTTTTTTCTTATTTTGCAAAAAGAATTAGATGGCTAAGAGTATGAACAGAGTTACAAAAAATATACTACATCACTTAGTACATCAATTATGAAATACCAAAGGTTGCTTTAAAAATATTAGATAACATCACATGACCCAAATACTTTATTTCCATCATACGAGTTAATACAGCATGAAATTAGTTTCTAAATTTGTATTAAGAAGGCCATTTGCCAGGCACCACTTTGTCTAAAAATATTTTTTTAATCACCAATGGCATTATATTTACGATAGAACTGTTTTAGGAATCGCTTTAATTTCCTTTAGAAATAAATAAAACATTTCGTTTACGATAAAAATGTTTCTTTTGTATTTTGTAGGTTATCATTTGGGAATATTAAAATTATCTATTTGGGAATACTAAGTCTGTAGTGCTCTTAAATCCATATTCCTTAAGGAGTTGTTCGAACTAATTGCTTGATTTCACTGTTTTGATTTAAGAAAAGACTTTCACTTAATTTTAACAGTACGGCCTTTTGAAATACATCCCATGAATTAAGAACGGGGGTAGAAAATCGCTTCAACTCGCAGCAAACAATACGATTGGCGTCTGGAACTGAAGAGGAAGATAATTTTTTAATACTTCATACTGACTTTAAAACTGAGATGAATTGATATTTTTAAAGATTTTCGAACACAATTAATGACTGAAATTGTTATACAGGGTGTCTGAAAAGTCCTTGACACATTTTAAAAAAATCATAGAAAAGCAATAAATTGTCGAATGAATATGCAGTTTGACCCATAATACTTTACAAGTTCAAGAGTTTTTTTTTTTTTTTTTTTTTTTTTTTTTACGACATCATAAAAAAAAATGTAATAATAAAAGATCTAGTGCTATACTTTCCGGGTAAGGCAACGAAATACGTTTCGTACTTTGTATTTTACACAAAAAGTTGACATTGCTGTGCATAGTTAAGTACTCAATAATTTTGAAGTTACTGTTTGTAAGCTATTTTTGAGGCTGTTGATAATGCTCTTCCTACATTGCTACACTATAGAAAGTATGAAGAGCAAAAATAAAGAAATAGGAAAAATATCTAAACGGCAGTAGTATTTATTATTAAATATTTATAACTAGATATTTATTGTTACATTTTTTTAATGATGTCATAAAAAAACTCTTGAACTTGTAAAATATTATTGAGCAAACTGCAAATTCATAAGACAATTTATTGCTTTTCTATGATTTTTTTTTTGAAATGTGTCAAGGACTTTTCTGACACCCCGTATTTTACTGCCATTCCCATTCAAATGCGAGATATTTCAATAGAACAAACTTAACCATTTTGCAAACAGTTTGCTAACAGTTGATGATAGAATGATAATATCAAGTGAATAACATCACGTGGCGCGGGGTACTATGCTAAAAATAAATAAATATGTTTTACATTTACTTGTTCACAACGCAGCTGGTAGTACTGAATGCTGATTGATTTGCAAGTTTGAGCTACCTGTTTTGATGTAAAACAACGTCCTATGGGAACTTGATCCTCTGTAAGTAACGAACATTAAGCTTTAAAATACCTATATTAAAAATCTGAGAGCTAGATTTTCTGGTATTATGCTTTGTAGTATAATAGCATATTTATATTCAATTTCATCAATCAAATGAAACCAATCACATCACGAGTTTACCTTCATTATCTAAACTAATATTATAAAGAGAGAGAGAGCGGATTTTTGTATGTTTATATGTTTGAAATAATTTCCGGAACCATTGCAACTATTTGAAAAATTCTTTCACTGTATGAAAGGTGCATTCTTATTGATTAACATAAGCTATAAATTATGCATATACGTAATTATACTAATTTTTTAAACCAATAGTTTGTCTTCGCCACCAGTTTATGTTTCGTACCGTTTTATTGTTATGTAAACGTAAAAATAAACACCGATTTTCTCTCACCTTCAATGACACAATAGTCGAAGGTTCACTTTGAACTAAACGCTGAGGGATGGAAACATGTGTAAGAAAATAAAGTCACGATGTCTGCATGAGAACCGCCAAAACCTTTACACGTATTTGAGGCTGCAGAGGATAAGATGTATAGTATTCCATTAGTCTTGAACATAGAGAACTATCTAGAATTGCAGAATGTTAATGCATCAAAATTTATTTAAATGATTTATAACAAAGATTCGGTGGGAACAAATTAGTATTTGAGTTCAAGTAGTGCAGATAGACGATATTAATCCGTGTTTCTAAAAGTTGTAATTTTGCATGCATTTTGGGCGATCCTTTAAGTTTTTTTTATCTATTCTAATATTATAGAGAGAGGTTTTATTTTGTATGATTATATGTTCCGGGCAATCTCCGGAACCACTGCACCTATTTGAAAAATTCCTTCACTATATGAAAGGTGCATTTTTACTCAGTGACATAGGCTATAAATTATACATATATATGTCTTTATATTAATTTTTAAAACTAATAAGTTATCTTTGTTTCCAGTATATGTTTCGTACTGGTTTGCTCGTGTATACGTAAAAACCATTTCTGCTTGAATAATTATGTCTGGTAAAAAGTACTCCTCGAGCGGTATGCTGAAGAAGAGAAAAAGAATAACTTTGTTAGCTTAAGAGCCATCAAACGCTGTATATGAATGTGAGGCTGTGTTTCTAAAAGTTGAAAATTTGCATACATCACTTCAGGTATTTTATGCATGCTGAAATCAAATAAAATCAAAATCGAAGTATTCCAAACACTTACTTTCAAAAATAAGTCATGACTAAAAAAACTACTGAAATTGTTTGAATTTTATTTGTAAAGTGCTTGAACGCAATTTGGACCGATATTATTTTCGACGGCTTATAGGGGGGGGGGGCACCTCTTTGTATTTGCCCCTGCTATGAAGTGGATTATGTTATTGCTACTTTCATCGTCCATGGGGAATCTTAAATTTCAGTACAGAGTAAAATTTAGAACTAGATTTTGTTTCGTTAGCTCATGTAGGTAGATTCATTAATAATTCAGTTAATCATAGCAATTCCGTAGGTAAAATACATCGGCAATTCATTTTTTATCATTAAAATTAGTTTCAAAAATTTGCATACCGTAAAAGTTATATATTTAACTAATGTAATCAATGTTAATGATTTTATTAAACTATTTTTCTATGTATTCCTTAATAAACTTTTTTTGCTAAATTGTTTTTATTATTTTCTCAGTTGTATTGAATGAATCTTAAACTTCAGAAAAAGACAAGAAACATTTTTATTTGTTGACAAACAAAATATGATTTTTGAGCATTGCAAATTTCTTATTGTAAATAAAAAGAAACTCTCTCTTAATGATCTCGCGTTTTTAGAGTTCTCTAGAAATTTCTATGGTTGTTACAGTTAGAAATACTCTTCATTTGTATTTTAGAACTTTAATTTAATTTATAAAAAAATCCTTGTGACCCAAAATATTCTTAAAAAGCTGCTATTTCAAACATCAATCACGATTGAATAAACTACTAAATAATAAGATTAGTCAACGTGAAAATAGAAAATTATCAGGATAAAATAGTTACAGAAACATTGTACTTTCTCTCCTCCTCCGACCCACGAAAAGAAGAAAGACGGAAAAGAAAAAAAAATGATAGGTAGAAAATAAAGAGTCTAACATCTATGCGGTAAAAATATGAAAAATAATTGAATTAGTAAAGGGGATTAGTATAGCATAAAAAGATTGCAGACATTTTCCTACATTCGGTGGGGAAAAAATGTCTTTCTAGTTTCTTTTATCGGGAAAAGAGCTATTCTTTATCGAAAGTTTTGGTAACATATGTTTGAACATTGGGCAGCATAATGGAATTTATGTGGCATTCAATCGGAACCCCGAGTTGATAAGAGTATAAAGAAAATGCAAAGGAAAATATAAATCTTGATAGGAAAAAGTTCATCGAACGCTCAATGTTCTTTGAATCCGATTCAAAATATATAAATTATTTTTATGTTTTGAAAATCTTTAAAAAAATAACTAAATGGAAATAAAATGTTCATGAATTGTGTTATACTTTCGGTTATGGTCATTTTAGACAAATTCCTAAAAACTGAGTGTTTATTAAGTTTAACTTTGTTCACTGTTGTGAGTCAACAACTTTTTTCAAGTTAAGGATTTTTGCTTTAAGAAAAGAGAGTATTTTTATTATAATATGTTTGGAAATAAAATACTCAATAATTGTTTTATGTTTTGGTTAATAATTATTTTAGACAATCAATCAATGTTTTTTTCAAAAAAAGCTTGCTGCTAATTTAAACTACGTATGCTCTTCTAAGTGAGCAACATATTTAAAAGTTAATGATTTTGGCTGCAAAAATACAGAGTATTTTTATTATAATATGTTCCGAATTAAAATACTCATGAATTTATTTATGTTTCAGCTTATAGTTATTTTATACAAACAATCAATGTTTAAAAAAAAAAACTTTCTGCTAATTTCAACTTCGTATGCTCTTGCGAGAGAGCAACTTATTTAAAAAGTTGATGATTTTTGTTGCAAGAATTAAGAGTATTTTTATTATAACATGTTTCGAATTAAAATGCTCAGGAATCGTGTTATGTTTCGGCTTACAGTTATTTTAGACCAACTATTAATGTTTCCTAAAAACTTGTTGCTATTTCAACTTTGTATGATCTTGTGAGTGAGCAACTTATTTACAAGATTATGATATTTACTTCAAGGATAAAGAATAGTTTCATTATAATAAGTTTGAAAATAAATTACTTAGGAATCGTGTTATGTTTCGGTACAGTTCTCTTTAGACAAACTATGAATGTTTCTTAAAAACTTGTTGCTAATTTTCAACTTTGTATGCTCTTGTGAGTGAGTAACTTATTTACAAAATATTGATTTGTACGGCAAGAAGAAAGAGTATTATTTATTAAAACATATCAGATGCTTATTATTTTAGAAAAATTCCTAAAAACTTGGTATTTCCTTACTTTAACTTCGTATGCTCTCATGAGTGAGCAATTTATTCGCTATTTATTGATTTTTACGTCACGATGATAGAGAGTATTTTTATTAATATATATTTTTACGACAGTAGCCGGAAAAGAATGTGGGATATTAAATATCAAATATTTCCTCAATTTTAGGAAATGTTCAAATTTGTATATATTACAAATATTTGACATACATAAGTTACAGTTGATAACGATTTATTCAATCTTCATAACTGCAAACAAAATATTGATTATGGATCCAAAACAGATGATTCAATTTTCGAGCCAGTCAATGTGACATTTCAAGAAAATTAGAAATATTTTTGAATTCATGAATCTTGATACGTTACTGTCAAAAGTTCAACTAGTATGTCTTAGAAGCGTCAATGTTCCTTTTTTCGACCGTTATTACATTTTAATCAAAATCCCACTATCACAAAAATAAATTTTGCCGTTAAAACGTATTATTCTTGTTATCTGCAATACATTATTAGTACTAATGTGCACAAAAAGAAGCTTCCAGGCATCAAAATTATAGACTAGTAAAAAAAAATTTCAAGTCATTAAAAACTACATAACAACATAAATTGGCGAAATGTTGGAAGATTTTGAAAAGTTTGTGATGAGGTGTAACTTTTTAAAAATCCTCATTTAATAATGTTAAAATGTACCCTCTGTCAGTAGAAAGGCGAAAAAGTTGTTCTCTAGTTCTGGCTTTCAAACTGTTCATGAATCCAATAAAAATATAATTGATGGAGCTACCCACTGTCACCTTCATTAGAGCATACAGCTTCTGAGCGACAGCTTCAAACCTTTGACAAGGGCATTTTCATGAATATAATAGCCAATGATCGAGTAATACTCCTGGTGTCACCAACAATCTAACTCGTGCCATGGCATGATAATTTGATAATTTATTTTGGGAATATTTAACATGCAGGGAAAGGCTTTATTGTGACAAGGCTGAATTGGATCCGGTAACTAAGCTGTTTTACTGGTAAGACTTATTTCAGGGGAATGGATAAACGAAAGAATGGTCAGCAATGAACGCTATCTACTGGAGTTTAGGGTTAATCCACTGGAGTTAGGGTTAGAATTTCAACTATCAAAATATCACTAAACCGACAATTGCTTCCTTCAAATGTAGAAGCAATTTTCACCCGTCATATCTTGACGGGCGATTTTCTAGTATATAATAGTGAGCTGTATAATACTTCCCCTGGTTATGTCCTGGGTGTTTGAACGGACATACTCAAAGCTATAAATGCCACTGATACTTTTGCAGGCTCTTCGAGTTTGACCCAATTAGTAGAGGAACGATACTCATGGCGATGTTTTTTCTAAAACGCCTATATTTTTCTCATCGATGTTTTGGTTGATATTTTTTAATCATCGACGTTTTACAGCGATGTTTCTATTGATGTCGATGTATATTATTTAAACAAAAAGTTTGATAAAATCTGATAATTGCGGTATACATTACAGTATTTGAAATATGATACAGCGTTAATCAGTAATTTCATCACCCATATCGTTCTAAAGAGTTTTCCAAGAGTTAGCTATCTTAATAGTAGACTTTATTGGAGCTAAAGCTAACAGCATTGTTTTGTTTGAAAAATGTAAACATACAATGTTAGTTCCTATAAAATAATTAGAATAGTATTCCGGTCCAAGCACTATTAACTAGTTCGAAATAAGTACTGTGCTTAGTTCGAATGAAGAATCTTTTCAGATTTCTTATTTAAATACTAAATTGAATCCATGCAAACTGAAATTTGTGCAGAATTATAACTTCGCAAAACGGAATCAATACCTAGCAGCAATCATTGATAACGAAATTTTTAGACAGAAAGAAATCAGTTTTTTTTTCCAACCAAATTTTGAAATATTTTCTTCGGGTAAAATTGGAAAAGCTACGGTCATTTCCTGACTAAACGCTAATAAACATGGGAAACAATGATTAAAATTTAAGAAACATTTCGAAAACTAAATTTGAAATAATGTTAACCATTTAACAGAGTAGAAATGCAGTCGAACCCGTTTAATAGAATAGCCATTTTGCCACGAAAAAATATTCTAATAAGCGGGATATTCTATTAACCGGGATCAAAATAACGCGTCACATTGGTTTGATACATTAAAAATGCATTATATTAAGCGGGATATTCTTTTAATCGATATTTAAAAATGGGGGCTCGACTGTACCTATAGAATGCTACTCCCAGTAGGCTCCGAATTGAAGAAGAAAAGACAGTTTTATACAGAAACGGTCTGATTTAAGTCTCAACCATGCTCTAATACGGAGCTTTAAGGGAATCTCGCTATCTATCAATACACCCTTTAAAATTACACGGGATTTAGCATCAAATTTGGTGATGTCTGTAACAATACAATTAATAATATATCGCTTACATTTGCTTTATGTTTCCTTTTGCTGAACATCATTGCGCGTAAAGAATTTCACAACACTGTGGATAAGAGAAAAAAAATGGAAGGGGAGAATATTAGTTAAAAGAATAGCCACGTTCTAACATAGATATAAAAAATGAGAAAGCGACTACAGTAAAATAAGCTGTATATTACGGTATGAATAAGACATTTCAAAAATTTGTATACAGAGTATTAATTACAATCAAATTAAATAGACTTATAGAAGCTTATAGAAATATAAAGAAGAAACATAGAAAAAATATAGAAAAATAAATATATCCGTTTCTATAAGTTTTATTTTATAGAAATAAAGTAAAACTTATAGAAACGGAAAAAATGTTTTATTGCTCTTAATAAATCATTGTAAGTAATCGAACTGCATAATGTGTTTAGTATACGTTTCTTCCTTTTCCGTTCAGGAAATTCAAGAAATAAATATTATTCTCCACTTTAATAAATAAATCAAATTCTTAATTTTCATGAAAGAAGACTATTAATTTCAAATTTATAAACACTATATAAGTTTTGATCTCCACTAACATAGGACGAGAAAAAACCACCCTCAATTTATTAATTCGTTCACAATAAATAAATTGCTTTATACCATTTTTTTCTCTTGCTATTGCAAAAAAAAGCACATTCCATAAATAAAAAAAGACATTAAGAAGAATTTTATACACATTGCAGACGATAATAAATAACAAAATTAAATGTTAAACACGGCAGACTATACATTTTTAAAAACTCTTATCCAGTATAATATGCATAAAACATATAGTAATATGTCACCAGCAATACGTAGCTGTCAGAATCCTTATAATATGAAGATTGAAGTGAAAAATAATTTTTTAAAAAATCTTCAGTTGAACCATAAATACGATGCGAGGGGAAAAAATCGGTCACGCACCGCTTCATACATTTCAGCAACAAAACCATTTAAGCCCATTTTAAGTGTGACAAAAAAATATGAAGTATAAATTAAAAGTAGACGAGACACCTTTATAAATGTCCAAAGTCGTGCCCGTACCATTTCCCCAGAAAAACACGAAATGGAAAAAAAAACTGCAATGGCGACATTCAGACTGGAGCTTAACAATAGTAAGTCTTCCAACTCACTTTATGGCAATGAACTATTTGGATCTTCTCCAAAATGATGAATTATAATTGATATATCGTTTAAGAAATACGGCTTTCCGGGTATTTTTTCGGCAAGTAATTCCGTGAGTGAAATATAGACATTCCTGCAAGTATATATATTTCTGTACAAATGATAAAATAATATTTTGAAATATTGTGCACTCTCTAGAAAATTATATTTTGATCGTCAAATATTTTCTGTTGTAACTAAAGATTATTGAGCGAATATTTTGCGTCGAAACACGATTTAAGGTTTGGGGGGATAAATTGGGAATATAGAACCAATATTTTTATGTATATCATCTAGAAGGTATTTGTTTATTTCCTTTTAAAGTGATTTCAAAGAAAACAGAATTAATGACTCGTCTAGTTCCTTTAATATCCATGAAAGGAGATATTATTCAAGGAATTTTACTCATGTGTCAAATATAATGTACTTTAAATGAAATAAGAGGAATGAAATAATATTTGTTAGAGAGCAGTTGGCCCTCTCTTTGTTAAAAAGAGAAGGCCTAGAAGCATAAAATTTGATATAAAAATGTAGCTTTTACCGACGATGCCTTCCCGTCGCTCGCTTACCTTTTGGTACATTTATTTGAAAAAAGTTATTTATTCTGTTATGTGACTTTAAGAACTTTTTTTTAATCCAACGGAGCTAGCAAAAAATTTTGTGTGAAAAGCAAAATTCAGTTTTAATAGCCTTCTGGTTGTCAAAAGCTAACATTGAAATCTTCGCCAATTATACAGACCAGGATCAAATATATATATATATATATATATATATATATATATATATATATATATATATATATATATATATATATATATATATATATATATATATATATATATATATATATATATATATATATATATATATATATATATATATATATAGTTGTGAATTATGCTACGTATCTTGCGAGGTAAACAGTCTAAGATTTTCACTCTTAAAAGAGAAAAATAAATACATATGGAGACATAGGAATATAAAAATTAAGAGACAGCCATACGTTGATGGTAATGTATTAAAGTTTTCTTTAAATTAGATAGATTTTGAGAGATATATAAATATAGATATAATGGATACAGAAAGATAGATGTATAGATAGACGCACAAAGAAAGGTAGACATATAGATGGAAATGTATTTGATATGGATGATAAAGAGATAAATAGATATAAATTGATAGAAAGAGATAAAAAAATTGATTAAAATATTTTTTATATCGTCGCTAAATTTAATTAAGCAGCAGACGAATGCGGCAGTCTTGGCGTAAAAAGTGAAAAACATAAGAAATTAGTAGTGCAAAAAGGCTAACCATCTTGCCGGCGAAGCCAGCTACTTATACATGAAAATGTTATTAAAGATATGACACTTTCATGTTTTGAGAAATAGAGAATTACTTGCGCTAGAAGTGCATTGATTAAATTAATAGTTAAATTTTGAGGCCCGCAATGCATTTCAAGAGGTTCCATGAGCCGAAATCAAAATTCGGAGATGAAAAAATAAGTTTGTTATTGTATTCAAATATTGGTTCATTAATGGGCATGTTCAAATTGACTGGAAAACAAACTTCTGTTTAACAACGTATTTCCAATGGCAGGCAAATACAAATATATGAAATACACAATGAAAATCGGAAAAAAAAACAAATAAAACAAAAGCCCAGCGTTTGTCCAGAAGTGCTCGTGCTTGCCAGTAACTTCTTCACAAATCTTCAGCACAAAGTACCGAACAGTAACCTAGCTAAAAAGCATCCATTTCATCGTCGAAGCCACAGGAAGGAGAACAGTGCGACAATTCAGCGAGATACCTGTAGTCATGGAAGGTAGCTAAGCGAAAACAAGCAACAGCTTTTCTCCTGGGAGCATCCGGAACACTACAGCATATTGAACCAAGATTTGTTTATATTTCTGAGTGTGAGTTCTTGTTAAGAAGTTGCTTTCATAGTTTTACGAACTTGTAGTTTTACTGATTGAAACGAAAGAGTTACATTGGGTTATTGGAGGGTTGGTGCTCCCTTTGTGACCAGATTGCCTGCAGCATCATTACCGAGAACTTCACAGTGGGGTGGAAAGAAATAATATCTGTGGTGAAATAGTTTGTGGAACGTTAAAGTTACTGAAATATCTTTTTACCAGCTTGAGGTTTAAGGCGTCTTGGCTGTAATTCGGAACTTTCTTTCGGTTCCAAAGAGGATTTTGAAAGGTATTTTTCAAATAAAAGTAAGTTTTGTTGCTTTATAATTGAGTTAGCGTGTCTATTGTTGGCAAAGAGAAGTAGGTATACTATAGGAGTGCATTTGACACAAAAGCTTCGAGTTCATTTAGGATGGTAAAAGAGGCTACACTGTTAAAAATTCAGGAAGATTTTTCTGGTAATTGTTACTGTAAAATGGCGGACTTACAGCATCGCTTATTTTTACGGTAATTTATATCGGAGAAATAAGCGATCCCAGCTCCACTTGGTTGCTGTGACCTACCGAGGAAACCGTAAAATTTTACAGTAACGTTTGATTTTTACGGTAATAGTTAATGGCAACATGGATGCCAGTAACAATTACCGTAAATTTTCAGGAACATTTTTTAGTGTGTACTTAGTAATTCGCAACAGCAAATCATTAACGGAAGAATAAGGATTTATTACCCTTATTCTTTAGTCGTTTCTCTGCGCGGTCAATAATTCCATCATTATTAACAGCGCGGAGAAACGATTAAGTATTATTAGGAGGTAGGTCTACTGTGGAAAGCATAGTGACCACGTGGAGAGGAGTTATCCACGCGGTGCTCATGAGCAACGTATTTATGCGGCAGAATGGTCTACATTAGTGGTACCCGTTTTCAATGTGATTCAGTTTATTTACGCATTGAGAAAACTAACTAATTTTTAAGTTTTTTTTCTGTTTTGTTTATGCTTTCATTACACTTTCTACATGCTTTATTTAAAATATTTATCTGATAATAGGAACCAGTAATTGATCACCTGGTCTCTTACGGAAACACTTGTGGCCTATTGCAGATACACTTATGGCTTTTTACTCATTAAACGAAGTGTTTCACTTATGTGAATTACCTAATCACTTACTTGATAAATTATTACTTTTAATAAATAATTACTTTTTGATGAATGTACTTCTTGAATGTTATAACACATTGAGAATTCAAAGTTTTTCTGTCTAATAAACATATATATTTAGGTTTATATAACGTCATAATTACGTACTTATTTTCATATAACGTAAATTTAGTATGCTCATTGCTACAGCATGGCAGAATTCAATATATTTTTATTTTTTTGACTTTGGTATACTTAAGGGGACCAATACGTTCTCGATGAAAAATTCAAGAAAAACGTTCACTCTTTAAACCTGCCCATCTTTTTAAAAAATAATTATTTAAATTAAAATTTTTCTAGTGTTTTTACCTACTATTAGGAGCATGTTAGTGTTAGTTAAAACTTTCACTTGTTGAAAAATATTTTTTAACATTGTCTGAACTAAGATTTAGTTTTCTGAGAACAAAGTATTCGACGTACAGTTAGGTAAACTTTTTTCAAAAATGACATAAAATATTACTTAGAAATTTTATAGGTATATTTCAAATTGTGCGACTGATATTGCTAATCTCATTTTAATTTATTTTTATCAATTGAATTTCTTTGAAAAAATTTCGAAGTTTTCATCTTTAAAATGAGTTTTTACAAAACATTTTCCACATTTTTTTTTTAAAATTAAGTTCACTAGAAGCATGTGGGTTCTATAAACAATTGTGCCAAATTTCAAACATATACTAATAGTAGATCTTTTGTAAAGTGTACTTAAGCATCAAAAAAACATATTTCGAGGAAACTGGCGAAAACCATTTCGACCTTTGCAGCTTCCCTTATTGTCACATGTTTTAATCTTCGTTTTTTGTGGGTTTCTGTTGACGGAAACATATCAATTATATATTTTTGGAAAGGGGAAAATCTCTTTTATTGTTTAAAATTTAAAAATATTAAAAAAAACTATTTTTTCAAGACTTTTTTTTCTTTTTGTCCCTTTAAATATTTTTTGTATTAATAAAACCACATATAGATTCAAACATAATTAGTCGAAAGAAAGAATTCTTCAAAATTTTCATTGCAACTGCCTTTTTTTAAAAAAAATTGTCCCTCTCTGCTAACGTTATCAAACATTTTGGAGTATCTCCAATTTTCTTAACCTGTACAAATCACTTAAAAATTAAAGCACTTAATTTAAAATGGCACAACTCCAAAAAGAAAACAAAATTATAATCAATATTTTTTCAGAAAGCCTTAAAATATTTTGGTAGAAAAATGTAGTAGTATCCGTTTAGTTTCCTTTTTTTTTTATTATTGAGAGAATTCCCCCATAATTTTGGTATACATATTTTACATCAGTTCTTTTTGAAAAATCAGGTCAAATAAAATTGAATTTGTGTCAAGGTGTATGAAAAGAACAACATAAGCATTGCTTTATGCTAACTTTTTTTATTGAGAAAACAAGAAATTTTGCTATTTATTTTAAAGGTTTAACAACATACATTCATAAAATAATAAAACGCAAGGCTTCTGCTCAACATTTTAAATTAACAATCCGAATTTGGAAGAAGCACATCTCTGCATTTCCACCTTAAGTTCCAGTTGTAAAATTCCAAGAGCAGTTTGAAAGTGTACGTATTCAACTTACATCCTCTAAAATTTTATGGGCTTCCGTAAAATCTTTATACATAATGTCGTTCTGTAACAAAATTGTAATCGCCCTTGAAAGGAACAGCTATAGAAAATGAAACTATATGAAAGTTTGCTATTTATTTTGCCAATAAAATCAGCTATTTAAGTTCATGTACTTTGGTAGTATAAGATTTCATTTGAATCAATGTTTTAAAATTTTAATAAAAAATAATGTTGTAAAAACATACCAGTTAGAATCTTTTACTCTTCTGTGTGTTGATTGAATTGTCAAGCGAATCAAACTTACACAAAGTGAAGAAAAAAAGAAAAACATATTATGTATGACAATCAAGAGTAATTGCGTCAAATAAGGCAACCCTAAGCTTCATTACCTAATATCTTGCTTACTAATGATTCGACTTGAACAAAATTTTTTAACATTTATAAAAGCTGATTCATAAAAGTAAGAAAAAAAAAACTCCGTGAAAAAGTTTCAGTTATGTTTTCTAGCAGTTTTATCAATGGAAGGTAATTTCGTCTTATTAGGAATACGTGTCTCCAATGAAATCAAAACGGAGCAAAGGCGTTTCTTAAGCATAGTTGAAAACAAAACAAAAAGTGAAAAAAAAAAAAAAACTATCAAGCTAATATATATATATACTTTTTGATTTAAAATTTAACGGTAAGCAACATTTTTTGTTTTGTTTTAATGAGTTTCGGAACCAATTGATTTATCTCATTTTCTGATCAAGAGAGACCAACATATAATTCCTACTGAACAGTGCAATATTTTCGTATGTCCTCATGTAACGTTGTACTACATATCGTATCATTGTACGTTTAAACTTGAAATTTGATGATGGTGATGGTATAAGAAATTTTCATTCGAAATTGTAATCATTTAAATTCGTTTTTTTTTGCTGACAGCCCTTAGCATTCAGTTCGATGAGACACTGCAAACATTCTGTCTAAGCAAACGCGGGAAAATCGAATCTTGATTTTACGTATATAAGAACAAAACTGTACGAAACATAAACAGGTAGCGGAGACAAATTATTGATTAAAAAATTATTATAAAAACAAAAATGCATAACTTATAGCCTATATGACAGTAAGAATCATCTTTCATAAAGGGAAAGTATTTTTCAAATATTTGCAAAGGTTACGTAGATTACCTCGAACATACAAACTTACAAAAATCCGCTCTCTCTCTCTCTCTCTTTATAATATTAGTTTAGTTAGTACTTTTCAACCTTTTTTACTTTACGGCACACTTCATAGTTGGCTCCATTCTTGCGGCACACTAAACCAAATTTCATATGTCAATATGGATTGAAGCAAGAAAAGGAAAAAAAAAACAGCTTTTCCATATGTATTTAACATTTATTCTTTTAAATATTTCAGTTTCTTTAGAAATTGAATTAAAGTTCATCATGGATTTTAGTGATTATTATGACCAGCAAGTACCAAAATTTCACTTAACACGACTGAGAAAGTTATGCCTGCCTTGAGGGAAAGTGACGCTTTTTATTCAGTTCTATGATGGGAAATGCTACAGAAAGTTTTTTAATCGATGATTTTGCTAGAATATTTCGTTGTTCTTGAAAAGTGTCAATGATAAGAATAATGCTAATAGTAACAGATCATGAACAACGTGATCAGAAATTTTTAAATATATTTATTTTACTAACAACCAATATACGTCCAAAGGCGCAAAATCCCAGTTTTAAGAAGCGGTCCCACCTGAGATAAATAAATTTTTCCTATGAAGAATCTAATGCGTCAACGGATCACGAACAAAGTCATATTGTTCTGTGCCATTCAACATGAAATAGCGCTTAAGCTTTGTTCTGAATCATGGCCAAATGTTCTATCTCCATTTTAAGCTTTTCTTTCAAGGTGTATATGTAGTTGGGACAAACCTAACCTGGCAACATCGTAATGCTGTAATTTGTATCTGCGTAGCCTTCATAGTACTGCCAGGCTAAATTTGCCCCAACTACAGTTGGTCCGTTTAAACATATCTAGTGAGCCACGATCGAATTCCTTTCTTCAATGCTGAATTTTTGGTTTGAATCCGTTTAATTGGGCAAACATATATGAACACGATACTCACCGCGTCTATGAATTCACTGATTCAGTTCGTTAAGATTCTGAAATATATCAGCCGCGTACACTTCTTTTCCCACAAAATATTTCTCGTGCAATAAGCTGGTATTTTTTGTTTCGTCGTGAAACATCAGAAATTTGTACCTTGTCCCCCAGCTCAAAAATTCTTAGTTGGACCTTGCTTTTCAAAAACCAGCGAACCGTTGTATGAAGAAGCAGCGAGTGATTATCTGCCTCAATGTCTTCCCGAAAGTACAATGAAAATATGAGAATTTTGTGGCCTTAATTGTATGAAGTTGAGGGTTTGTACTGCCTCAACCGTGGTGGCTAACTTCAGCTCATATGTCATATTGTTTGCCTGGAGAGTTTCACGATAGAGGAAACCGATTTCAACATCTGGATTTTGATTTTTCGCATTCAACATGAAACCTTCGATATTTCCCATCTTTGCAACTGCTCCATCACTGCATGCGTGTGTGCTGTTGTAACACTGGGTCCCGTTGCTTTTTATTAATTTAGCTGTAACACAGAATATTTCATCTCCGTTGCATTATGAGAAAGTTCTTTGCAGAAAATAAAATGATCTTGAATGCCTTCCTCATCTGCAAGAATACTGCAACTTTTATATCTGTTGATTCATAAATAACTTGACTCATTCATAACTTGAAATATATATATATATATATATATATATATATATATATATATATATATATATATATATATATATATATATATATATATATATATATATATATATATATATATATATATATATATATATATATATATATATATATATATATATATATATATATATATATATATATATATATATATATATATATATATATATATGTATGTATGTATATAAATCAGCTACTTGTAGTTTAGCATCCATTGTTGTTAATGTCCCCCGTGATATCAATAATTACTCGCCTGATAACATCGTCTGGAATTGGCACTTTCACCACTTCATTCTTTGCATTGGAACCTATTGTTCCCAGTACGATTTCTTTTCATTTTGGTAAAATAGATGTTCACACCGTTGGTATTAATTTAATGAAACTAACAATAATTGATGAAATTAGGAACATTATGTATTTATTTTAACGCAGGTAAAATAGGTGTTCTTCCTTTTTCTACAACTCCGAAAATACCGCGGCGCACTAAGGACCTTGTCGCGGCACACCAGTGTGCTGAGGCACACCAGTTGAGAAGCACTGGTTTAGATAACATTCAAAGCATATTAAACCGCATTTATAAACTCAAAAACGATGTCGAAAATTCCAGATTTACTTCAACGGAAAGCAATAAGATTAATCGTCACATACGGAGCATTGATGTTCCCTAATTTTCTGTTTCAAGGTCAGTCCTGCTCACACTTCATGTCGAAACGAGATGCGGCACACAATGATATCATTAAACCAATCCTCCGGTGTTCTAATAAGCCCAACCGTGATCGTACTTTGATACAGTCTACTTTTACAGGTTATTGATTCAGTGCAATAGTATATTTCTTTTTAAATTTGTCAATTATATAAATTAGGCTTCAATGACAATAAACAACTTTTTTTATACCAGTAAACTACAATAAACCACGAAGAAACAAATCTTAGGGTAAAATAAATCAGGTAGTCTTGAGGACACAACTCTGTACGTGTACTGTTGCCTGGTGGAAGCAAACTGCTTGTTGATAACGCTTTATTTAGACTTTCTTATAATGATGAAGTCACGACCAAGCACATTTTGTTATACTACATCAAAAAATATGCGGTGGCCTTATTAGTTACATTGTCCTTTTTCGAGATGTAATAAAGGTTTTTAGTTTTTGTAAAAGTATAATCGGAATTTCGTTCGCAAAAATATCAAATTAGAACTATATCAGTAGCATTTTATAATATCAGAAAATGTAACGATATGCAAAATTTAGTCTTTAAAGTCGATAATAATGTGTAGGTAATGAATGACCACTATGGATAATGAGCCGTCAACTTGTAACAGATGGGGAGAGTTTAAAATAAATAATTATCTTACTTTGAGTGATTTGTGTCTGTGAGAGAGATATCTGAGCGAAATCAGGAACCCAAATTAGTCGAAAATTTTGAAGCAGAGTAAACATTACCATCAGTTGAGGAAACACAAAACGGGATATCCATACTAAAAATAGCAATTGAGTTGTTACGTTGAATTGTTCACTGCAATTTTCCGGAACACATTGGGAGCGTGTTTGGAACTCTTTGTTTCAAAAAAAGTGATTTCAGACTCTAAATATTCACTACGACGTGTTCTGAATATTCTCCGTTGAAAAGAAAATGTACTAAAGGACTGTTCTGTTTGAAAGAAAGTATTTTAGAAATGGACCGCGCGAATGTGTTCTTTTCAGAATACTTGTTACGTTTAAACTTAGGAGATTTAGACTACACTTGAGAACGAATCGAGGCTACTTTTCAGTACACTTGTGGAATCATTACTTTCTTTGCTGCAATGATGATGGCTAAATAAACGCTGCAACATGCTGCCGTATCCTGCCGAACCGCACGATGCTGCGGACTGTCTTAGCTCTAGCTTAGAGTCAGTCACTTAATGCGAAATACCCAAGCGTTGCCTTCAAGTCACGATTCGAAACGCTCCATGCTGCGAATACTCACTGGTGAGATAAATTTACTTTATCTACTAGTTTGTTGGCACTCTCACCTTCAATGAGATGATATCTGCCTCCAGCTCGGTTATTCGCTAATGCAAACTGATGTTCTAATAAGGACGAAACTGCAGTGCCTGGATGTGATAACCAGGCTATCTGGTATATTGCAAAGTTTGGTCGTTTTCTTTTTCTTCTCTATGCATACATTGTTTTAAAAATGCTAAAATTTTTTCAAAAACGTTGTATTTTTCTATTCACATCATCTGTAAACGCATCCTACAGTACTTTGTGCTGTGAAATTGGAGCTTTTTTTAAAAATATATACGCCACGTCTACTAGTAGAAAATTCTCTCACAACATCAACACGTCTTGTTAGTTAACTTTCATCTCGATTTGAAGACCATCTGTAACTATTTGTGTTTTCTTTTTTTTTCGGGGGGGGGGGGATTTAAAGGTAAGTTTTTTTAATAAATTTTCGTTACACTATGAAAAATTTTGGATTTGTACACTGTCGAGCTAGTTTAAAACATAAACTTTGATTTATGAAACTGTTTAAGTTGTGCAGAATATGAATATCTGAATATAAAAATTAAGTAAAACGTAAAGTTTAAGTGTTGCAAATCCAACCCTGATTTTTTGGCAATGGTTTATGCTTGGAACGAGGATTTTCAACCTTTAAATTGCAACCCCAAGGAATCTCTTATGGGGGGAGGGAATAGCAAAGCTTTTTATAATAATATGGTACTTTTATTAGAAAAGAAAATCTGCTTTAATCAGTGTATTTTTTATCCATTGTACTGTTTACTTTTGGTTTTTTTAACAAGCATTCAGGCAATAAATAGGTACGTGTGTGTAAATGTGACGCCTTATATAAATGTGTACGTGTGTGTGAAGGAGAAATAAAGAGATAGTGTGTGTATGTATGTATGTATGTACAGTACTTATATCGAGCGTAGTGTTGCTAAAAATTGGATCGGGAAACAAAGATTGAAAACCGCTGGTTAAAAATTTAATTCTGTGTAATTTCTTTTTTTTTTTTCTTATTTTAAATTACATTTTTGAATTTGTTGTTCAACATGTTGATAAACATTTTACATTTTGAAAAAAATAACATTAATCTATTTATAACGTACAACCCGATGGCCTAAAAGCAAAATATTGTGATACAAGTTTAAGTGAAAAAAGCCTTGACGAATTACAAGTCCACTCTGCTGCAGTTATTAAGAAATAGTTCAATAACACATATGAACTGGTATAGTATCTATTATATAAAAAAATAGGTTCAGGGGAGGTACATGTTGGGAAAAATGCTATGATCAGGGCTTTTAATCGAAAAAGAATCCCGCGTTAAGCCTTAAGAACTCGATTTTGGACTCTTTTATGTTCGAACAGAGACGCAGGAAGATCCCCCCTGGTGATGTAAAGGTGAAGAGAAGAGGTGTTTTTCTAGAAACATTTATAAAACTGGAATTATAAAGTTGACAAGTTTAGCCATCTTTACTGAATTAAGGATACAGGGATTTAAGAGTAATTCTCCAGCAAAAACGGGAAGATTTTAAAACACTATTCTCTTTGATTTACTTAAGTGAAGGGGATACGGGGTATCCAACGTCCTTTTTTTTTTTAATTTAAATTTCGAAAGTGTAGTTTTAAGCTGCCTTCGGTGACGTTAGAAGAAGGGGAGTTAAGGGATCTCCCCGTAAAATTATTTTTAAAAAGCATATACAGTGTAAACCGGGGCACGTTTACGCAGTGGCCTTTTTTCAAAACGAATTACAACTGGAGAGCCAACAGGCATAACAGATTGATGCTGCCCCCAAACAAATTTCCACACAAGTGTTTAAGCATCACTCGAGCTTCGGTCTAGCATGCAGAAAGAAGAATCCGTTTTCTACCAAGTCGAGTAAATTTTGAGTTGAACGTTTTGAAGCTTATTGTGAATAAATAATACATAGTTTAAAAAAAAAAAACAAATATGTAAAAATTAGCAGAATTTTATCCTATTTTGAGAATTGTATTTGTATGATCTAAAATGTTATTAAATTCTTTTGTACGTTAAAATAAATCCAAACTTGGCGACGGGGCACGTTTACGCTTTGACATCTGAGCACCTTTACGTCGTTCTTACTGTGTCTTACTTCTAAACGTGCCCTGACGCTTTTTTCACTCCGAACTATCTCAAAACCTTTTAGTATTTTCAGGTTGTTTGGTAATGAAAATCACCATTTGATTTTGAATTGAGTGACAAATTCGCATCTTATAGCTTAAAATCGTGTAGTGTTGTCTTCATGCCCGTTAAGCTTTTACTTTATACACTATTTAGTCTGTAATAAATTTGCTTTATTTTGACGATGGTAAGACATAATGTTCAAAAGACTAACAGAACCACGTTAGGCGTCAAAATAAATACGCGTAAACGTGCCCCGTGTCCGGGGCAAGTTTACGCAACCGACTTGGACTACAAAAAAAAAAAAAATAACGGTTAAAAACACTAACTGAGCAACAACTGAATATACCAATTTTGATTCTATTAACTGCTTCATAAAACCGCAATGTGAAAAAATTCCTGATTAAAACATAAAATTTAGAAAATTCATTGAAAAAAATACACGTAAACGTGCCCCGGTCTACCCTAAGTGTAGAATTTATTATTTGTGTTCTGTTAATATGGTTTGTAAATGTAAAATTTGTTTTTTTACTTTACTTTTCAGGGACTTTTAGCATGATTTCATCTGGACGTAAACAAGGAGTATTCTGCAATATTGCGTCCTGCAAACAATTGTGTTATTTAGATTTTAAAAAAGGTAGCTATAAGTATGAAATACATCAATTGAAAACAATTGTGTTACTTTTCAATAGCACTCGTCCTAGTCTTTAAAAGGTGAATTCTATGATAAATGGAATATAAATTGTAAAATGTGTCTATTATGTCCAATAAATTAATTTAAATGTTATGTTTAATAACAAGATGTTTGTAACAACAAATTAATCATTTATAAGCATAAAAATAATCACTATTTACCAAATTGTGACAACAAGTGTGGTTCGAGAATTCATAATATGGACGTAGAAGAAAGTTTCGTAGTGGTCAGAACAAACTAGTTTTCTATTCGTTAGTTGTTTCATTAGTTATTCATTTATTCGTTTGTTCCTTATATTTTTATTCCTTTATTAGATGAAAAATATTTTTTAAAATCAAGTAGAAAATATTTCGTCAGAAATTTTTTATCCTCTCTTGCTCCATGCATTGGGCAAGATATATTGTTTCTACTTATTTTTTTTCTTTTGCAGGAATGATTTACAGCTAAAAACTAAAAATACCGATTACATGCAAGATTTGTTGTAGTTTTTTTCCTTAATGTTCTTTGATTTTCAAAAAAAGTTTCTGGTTTGTTCATGTTGTAAAAGTTAAATAATTTCAACCATTCCATTTTGCCCCACACCCCCTACATATAAAAGCTGTTCTGAGCGTTAACCACTCGAGGAGAAAAGGCAGGATTGTTGTTCTCAACCACTTAATATAATAATTAAATATTTGGAAAAAAATAAGTATTGTACATCGTGTGTATTTCATATTAGTGTCATGCAGGCAACTAAAGTTATAAAGTGATCTCACTTCACCAATAACAAGGTCATTCTTTTGCAAAAGTGGGTCAAATATTTCATTCCAAAAAGCTGAAAAACAAAAGAGTACGCCAACCAAGAAAACATCAAACTTTTGTGTTTATGTGGCGAAAAAATTCTACTTTAATTCAAGTCGATGAACTTTTTGGAATCATTCCAAGAACTGATAACAAATGATGTTTTCAGCTACGTCCGTTCTGCAATACATTCAAAATATCATTATCCGTGCCCTTGATGGGAAGGGTGAGGGCCCGATTTCAGTTGAGACAAACATTTAATCAAGACTTGCCTTGCCTTTGCGTGAAAAAAAATGTTTTAAATAGATTATAACCTAAAAATAGAAATTTAAGAACAAGTCGATGAGGTTTCTTGGGACTTACACCAGTCTTTGAAATAAATAGCTTCAAAGTTATAAAGTCATTCATAATTTCAAAGTATAGTACGCATGATTTTTTTTTTTCGAAATATGCTTAATAATTGAGAATATATTTATTTATTTCAATTAGTAGACTTTTCCAGATTTTTATTCATTTATTCATTTTACTTAACTTAACCACAACATTTCCAAAATACAATATTATGGATAAATCTTACAGCTTTATTTATTGAAAAAAAAGAAAAAAAGATACTATCGCATAAATTTTCGGGAGAATTTTCTAGAAATTAAGATCCTAAAATTGAAATCTTAAGATAAACTTAAATAGACTTAGAATATAAAAGAAAATAAATCAAAGCAATGTTGGGCACAAATTCGCAGGAATTTGCGTACATGTGTTTAGAGGTTACAAGAAACCCCTCTTTTCAATGCAAAAGAAGTGATTTTATGTGAGCAAAGACATGCGTCAAAGATTTATAATATACGTAGTTAGCATAAAAGAATATCCCGGAAACTTTAGATTTCATAAACTATTACACTTAGCAATATAAATGATTCATAAAAATAAAGATAAACTGTCCAATTTCTTTTTTTTTTCACTCACAAATGTTAGATGTGTGCGCCTTTCGTAACACGACACATATCTATAACATACCTTTTGGAATGTTTCATTGTCAATTTTTCGTAATGCGATCTTTCAGTCCTTGTAATGTTGTAGACAATGTTGACGTAAAAACAGTGACGAAATCTCATTAAAAATTAAAAAATAATAATTTGAGTTTTGACAACGTGAATTCAAATTATGTTTTCCGCAATCACGAGTGTGTGTGTGTGTGTAGGTATGTGTGTGTGTTTAGGTTTGTGTGTGGGTGTGTAGGTTTGTGTATGTATGCGTGTGGGTGTGTGTATGTATGCGTGTGTGTGTGTGGGTGTGTGTATGTATGCGTGTGTGTGTGTGGGTGTGTATATGTATGAGTGTGTGTAGGATATGGACGCGACCCGGGACGATTTTCGCTGGAGGAGCAGCATCGGAAAGGCCGACGGTGGTGCTGCAGAGGGAGGCGGAGGTAAAATAAAATCATAGGAATTCAAGCAATGTAATTGCTCAAAAAAAAAAGAAAAACTAGATTTGGGGATCTCGCCGGTCAACGTCATAAAGGGTAAATTATCATTACCCACACGGTCAATACACTTTTGCGGAACGTCGATTGCGCAGCGAAGTGGGGGAGGGGGGTAAAAACAGTCACCAGAGATCTTGGTTTTAGCATTGTTGCCAATCCTAATTCAGTAGTTAATACACGTGTAAGGACTGTTGTGATCATAAAACCCCTTCCGGAAGAAATTTCTGGCTGCGCTAGTGCGGAACGTGCACATTTAAGTTGTTACGACCGTTCAAAAAAATTGACAGTTTATCTTTATTTTTATGTATCATTTATAGAGGTAGTTTATGAAATATAAATTTTTAAAACAGGGTTATTCTTTTCTTCTAACCCTGTATTTTAGTTCTATAAGCGTGTCATGCAGTTTCTTGAAAATTTGTGCCTTATTATTTTTTTTTAAACTCTTCAAGCTAAAATGCATTATATCAATTCTTACATTAATAATGTGGTCATGAAATATTAATCACGAGCTCTTTACACAAGAAAAGATTTAAAAAAGCTTCGTATAAATGATTCTGCTATTTCTAATCTTTGGTAATTTGATCTAGAGCGAATTCAGCTTAGGCAGCTAGAAAACTAAAGAAGCTCTCTAGTAATCCAATCCAATCCATTCCTTTTCGGCTTTCTTGTTATCTGAAACTCAGCACTGAAGAAGGGTAATTCCGAGCCCTGATTGAAACAATTGTGCGATGTCAGGTAACATTTTTATTCCCGGTATTACTCACATTAGCTTTGCTTCGCAATTGTTTTTTACGGTACAGTAGGAGAAGAGCTAGAAAAATCTACGAATTCACACAAAATTAAAAATAAAATAAAAACAATTTTGTCTCACTCTTCCCCCAGTAAGTGAGAACAGTCTGGAAAGTATTTTTTGAATTAGAAAACTTTGATAGAATCTATATTTACCTGGAAAAATATGAATAATTGTTGCCGTTTGGTTTTGATATGAGCTATTGCTTTTGACAAGGTAAATTTCATGTCGTCTTGACACAGTTATGACATCTACCGCGTATTTGTTTGGCACTGAGATAGGGTAATATCCCCAGTAATTGGCACGGCACCAGTAATTGGCACTTCCAACAAAAATGTCCTAAAAAAAGACTCGTATCCAATTTTTTTTTAAAAAAAGAAGGCTATATACCAACTGAATGTACATTAATTTTAAAGATTATAACTTCAATTTATGCTACTAAATGGCAGCAGTACGTAGGAAAGAGAAAAAATTGTGGCTTGTGTCGAATCAGCCGTTTTTGTTGCAAAAGCTTCTTCTCTGGCTTAAGGGAAGCATGCACATAAATCCATTAAAATCTGGCTTAAAATATATTTTAAATTTTTGTTGTCAAAAGTTTTGTTTAGTTGAAAGGTGTTACTTTAATTGTGTAGAAGTATATTTTCGTCCCCATTGGAATTTTTAAATAATGATGGGTGCCATTTACTGGTGCTTCAATTTTGCTAGTCCGCAGTAATTGGCATGTGTACCAAGTACTGGGGAAATAGCGTCATTTCCGCGATAAAGCTGAGTGAGGTGTCATTATCTTCCGTTCTTTGCGTAGATTACGAATATGATAAAGCGGAAATTGAAATCAATAGCTTTTGTACAGTAATTGTCAAAAAAAAAAAGCATCAAAATCATCAATTTTTGAAGTTGAGGCTTTTTGTCAATTGGAGTGACTTTCACCAGAAAAAAATCCAAATGAAAGTTATTCAGCAATTAATTTTATACTGAGGGCTCCGTCCTCTGCTCGATTCGCTCGCTAACCCCCATTCGCCACCCACGGTATCTCAATGCCGTCTGCAGCGGATGGTTTTTCAAGAGAAAGAAAACCGACTTGTTGCATTTTATAAATAAAAAACAGGAAAACTTATGCAAAAAAGTATGCTATATGAGTTTTTAACTATACTTGGGGCAAACCTAACTTGGTAGCATTCGTAAAATCAAAACTGTAAATCGAAGGATGAAACAGCATTAATTTCAATATCTTTTCCATGGAACATTCCAAATTTATGTTTTTATTTCTCTAAAATACTTTTCCAACATGAAGAAGAGTGATTAAGCATTAATTTATATAAAACTAGTGGTACCCGCACGGCTTTGCCCGTAATAGAAAAATTAAAAGGTCTTTTGGTTCGCCTGTGTGGCGAATTTTCTCTCCATTTGGCTTGTACCCATCTCACGGTTCCACGTTATGATAATTTCGTATCTCGCCAATTGGCTTGTGCCCATGTTACGGTTCCACGTTATGATAATTTCGCAATTTACTCGTCCATCTTATGGTAATTTTGTTCTTAAAATTGGAATAGGAAAAGAACTACATCGAATTTTCGAAAAATCGCTTCGATGTGCACACCCCCATGCTACAAACTAATTTTGTGCCAAATTTCATGAAAGGTCTAGGCGCTATGCGCGTCACACAGATACTGACAGACAGACAGAAATCCGGACAGAGAGAGATCCGGACAGAGGGAGATCCAGACAGAGAAACTTCCAGGTTTACTATTAGTAAAGATAAAGAAGAAGAAAGATAAACACATTCTTCCTCATATTATCAAATTTATATGAAAAATGGGCTTAAAATTGGAATATGGACGATGCGTGTCCGTTCAATTTAGGTAACGTTTGAACTGATACAGAGAACATCTTATTTTAAATATTTCTTCTTTTATTAACATTATGTACAAATGCCGCTTCTTCGCTAGCAAACAACTGAAGAGAATATAATGGAATCATTGAGTGAATATAATTTTTTAAATTAAAGTTGTTCATACAAAATCATAGTCCTTAGACGTTATAAAGAGTAAATGAAAGGGTTACTTTCCGGTGGTTCCAGTCCGTGGTATGAAGAATACTGTTGAGGTTGACTTTTCCCGAACCAAAAATAGAAGGGCCGGTTATGCTCCAGCGACCTATGGATTATGCGCAAACAGCGGCTTGTAGGAAATACCTCGAAACAGTCCACTCGAATACTGCTTGATCTATGAACGAACTGAAGACGACCACACATAGCGCAACTCGCGCTTTTATCCAGTTCACAGCGTATGACGTTGAATCTCTTAATTTGCATTTCAGGGCGGAGACTCTCCAGAATAGAAAAATAACAAAATCGAATTTTTAAAAAATCGCTTCGAGGTGCACACCCTCATGCTACAAACCAACTTTGTGCCAGATTTCATGAAAATCGGCCGAATGGTCTAGGCGCTATGCGCGTCACAGTGATCCTGACAGACAGAGATCCGGACAGAGAGAGATCCTGACAGACAGAGATCCCGACAGAGAGACTTTCTGCTTTATTATTAGTAACTAGTGGTACCCGCACGGCTTCGCCCGTAATAGAAAAATTAAAGGTATTTTGGTTCGCTTGTATATTTACAAATAATGTATGGTGAATTTTCTCGCCAATTGGCTTGTACCGACGTTACAGTTCCACGTTGTGATAATTTCGTATCTCGCCAATTGGCTTGTGCCCATGTTACGGTTCCACGTTATGATAATTTCGTAATTTATGATAGTTTTTTTTCTTAAAATTGGAATAGAAAAAGAACCACAACGAATTTTCGAAAAATCGCTTCGAGGTGCACACCCCCATGCTACATACTAACTTTGTGCCAAATTTCATGAAAATCGGCCGAACGGTTTAGGCGCTATGCGCGTCACAGACATCCTACAGACATCCTACAGACATCCAGACATCCAGACATCCTCCGGACAGAGAGACTTTCTGCTTTATTATTAGTAAAGAAGATTACCTACTTTAGATTAACATTACTCATGTTTCTTATGATGATAAAATTTGTATGTAATTTAAAAGTAAAAAATAAAGTTATTTTCCAGTTCTATTATCATGTGCCAATTACTGGATCACAAGGTGACATACACTGTGGTATCAGGTGCCAATTACTGGTGATTTTGGTAACTTTTTATATGCATGTTTTTATAAAAGTATTGATTCAAATATTTTTGATTTTAGTGAACCAAATAGATGCACAGATGTGCACTCTTTGAGACAAAAATATTTGCAAGAGAATATTTTTTTTTTCTAAGTACTGAAGACAGAGGTAAGTTTAAGGACAAACTCTTAAAGTGCCAATTACTGGGGTCGTTACCCTATAATGATTTAAAAGATTCTGAATAAGCAAATTGGCTTAAAGTGTCATCTTGTGATGTAGCATTTGGTAAGGATCAAATGCTTTCATTGTAGCTTTTATCTATCGCTAGTACAACATTCCTTCTTATCTGTTTCAGAAAATCTTCAAAAAAATTATCTGACTTCTTTTTTCTAGACATGTTTAAATTTTGAAATGTGGGTAAATATTGGCCTTTTACAATGAAACAAAAAATAAATAAATAAATAAATAAACAGAATGAGTACGAAATGGAAATATTTATTTGATTTTATGTAGCAATAAAAGTCATAATTTCATTTAAGCATCCTTATTTTGTTGGTGCTTTCATACCGATTTTATTATTATTTGCATCAACAGGCCAGTTGAATATAAATTTGATTCAGTGTATAATTTCACCACTTTAAATATAAAATTGCCATGGAAACAGTGAGCTACGAATCAATGGTGCCTCAATGTCCCTGTCTCATTGTTCCGTCATTGCTCGATTGAGCAAAATATAAACTCAATAGCTACCATTCTCAGACAAAGAAAATTAACAACATCATTCTACTGCTAAAATAAACTCTAGATAATAGGCTAATGTTAGACTAATAACATCAGTCTGTTCTTTCGAAACAGTGTAATAAACAATGGAGATATTTTGCTTCGATGGTTTCAAACTATGATGATGTAGATAGTCTTTCCTACATGATGCTTGAAAGTGCCCTTTTTTCTATAATATTGGTTACAGTATGTCGACTTGATTTTTTAAAAGTTTCACCAGGCTAGAAAGATATACATAGGAAATAAAATGCCTTTATCTCACTGACCCACTTCTCCCCTATATTTTACGCATATTTAATGAATTTATATGATTAAATATGTGTATAATATAGTTTTATTAAGTTAAAGCAGCCATACTTGCAATAAAATGTAGTAACTTAAAATGTTTTTTCTAGTTAAAAGTACGTTACAAATCAAGATTTCAGTATTTTTTTTTTAATTTTTGGTTGCAGCAGTAATTTCTTTATAAGGTAAATACACTAATAGTTGATATGCGCACTAATAAAGCACACTGTACTACTAGAAACACACACTCGATATTTAAAAAATAATAATTTTACAAGAGGAATAAACAAATTATACAAAATTATCTCTACTAATAATAAAACTGAAAATCTCTCTGTCTGGATCTCTGTCCGGATCTCTGTGACAATCATAGCGCCGTTCTGTTAGAATTAGTTTGTAGCATGGAAGTATGCACCTCGAAGCGATTTTTCGAAAATTCGATTTTGTTCTTTTTCTATTCAAATTTTAAAAACATTTTACACTGCAAATTATCATAACGAGGAGGAATAAATTACGAAATTATTATAACGTGGAACCGTAACATGGGCCAAGGGCGATCAAATGAACATAGCGAATTGGCAAGAAATGCATCATCAATTATTTGTAAATATACAGGCGAACCAAATGATCTTTTAATTTTCTACTACTGGCAAAGACGTGCGGGTACCGCTAGTAAAACTATAAAATGGTATTTAAATTTGCAATGCCTACCTTTCAGCTAATTTCAGGTGATCTTTTGACGTCTGAGTTTGTCTAGGCAGTTAATTTTTTTCCTTAAAAGTGTAAACTATAAGTTTATTTGTCAACTACTAATTAATTTATCTTAATTTTGTATAATATCACTGCACGTTCAAGTATTTACCGAGAATTTTAATTATGAAAATTTACAACTTCTTCAGATGCGCTATCAAATTTAATTATACTCTGCGCTCCGATTGACCAGAGCAGGGAAGTTCTAAGAAGGGTTTGGCTCTTAGTCCAATTAAGAGCTAGATAAGATGGAATTTCGAAAATTGAAGTAAGAATTTAATGATATCCGAAATTTTAATTAAAGTGTCATCCCATGTTAAATGCTTTTGCACTTGAAAAATGAAGCATCGCAGAAAAGAAAAAATATGTTAATAACTCCAACGTTAACCTTGTCTTGGTTAAACAAATAGCATGCATATGTTTGTTGCAGTAAAACAGTTCGAGTAATCTGTTTTAGACAACTTAGAAATTGTGATTTAAAGATTTATCAACATTTTGTTCATTTTCCCAGAAAACAATTTGGAACTCTTAATATTCTGGCATGAAATTACAATAAATTTAGATCCAGAAATTTATTTTCTAAAAAACCAGAATGGTCAGTAGTGATAAGGAAGATGTTTCGATCGCGTTTCAATTGAGTATTATGGTGTGACACTGCGTAATTAGTTTTGAATCGCAATACAAGTCTATTTTTTAACTGAAATATATTGCCGTTTTATTAGAAAAACCAAACCAGACCCTGTAGCACGACAGCACGTACGGGCCAAGGGCTACTCTGCCCAACTCAGTTTTCCTGACCAGGGGCTATGGGGTGCAAGGCAGATGTTCCGGTTAGGTGGTCAACCTACCGCAGAGCCCCCAGTGTTTCGTTCCCAAGTACAGTTTTGGTACTCATTTTATTCACCCACTGAAGGGATGAACGGCTAAGTCAACCATGTCCAACCCGTTTTATTAGAAGTTTGTCAAAATTTCGGCTGACAAAGATTACTTTAAATTTACATTTTTTTTTTATTTATTTATTTATTTTTTTTTTTTTTTTTTGTATAGCTAATTGAACAACCTGATAAAATGTCCTCGAAAACCTAAGAGTTAAAAAAAGAGAGAGACGAACCGTATAATGGAATGAACATTTTAGCTTTTTTTTAGCAATTAAAGTAAAATTCATACAGCGACGATTTGGTAAATTAAGTATTAGTGAGCTTATAACTAATTATTGCCTTAACTTTACATGTTACGCAATCATTAAGAGTATTTGTGGTCGAGAATAAAAAAAAATAGCTAACTTATCTTCTACTGTAAAACCTACGGCACTTTAATGCTGATAATCAAAAGTAATATATGCTTAATTAGAAGCTTATTTTTATTTAATGCTCCTTTACAATGAAAGTTGTTTTACTTACAGCAATCAAACAGACTCATTACTAAAGGTTTAATTAATCTTTGAAGTTAAGTTCGTGCATTTTAAATTTTCCCCTTAAGCAATAAATGACGTGCTACTCTTGTATTGTAAAACTAATTAGCTGATACATTTTTAATAAGCTTAATTAATTTCGAAGCATGAAACTACAAAATGTAATCACTTATGTTATACATTTACAACTTGAAAATTCTGTCTTTATATGAAATAGCAAAGTCTCCTGCGTCATATTTTTTCAGAAAAAATTATTGTAATTTAATGATTTTTAGTTAATTTTTTATTGCGTAGAACGATTCAAAAGTTAAATGAAGAAAAGAAAATTTTACATGCTGCGAAAAACATGACAAGGATTTCAAATAGTTCAAAATTCAAGGATTCATTTTTTGTGAGGCTTTTTTCGATTCTGAATCTAAGCACTCAAAAGTTTTTTTAAGAACCATCCACCACGAAATGAAAGATGCTCTTAATTGCTTTATTTTACTGTGAATAAGAATTATAACTGCAACGGTTTGTCTAATATTATTGCAAATATGTTGGTGGGACTAATCCCCATCTGGTTTAGTGAAATTAGACAAGATCCATGAGTCCAAAGATGTGAAAGAAGGCCAAGAAAAGCAGTGGGTTGGCCCCAGCCTCTTCTCTGGAAAAACCCAATCATAGGAGGATGTGATGGGGAGAAAAGGGTGCGTCGTTGCATTTGGGGCAAGTAGGGTAATTCTTTATGTCATCCTCAAAAACCAAGCATCTAAGGTGGCCCGTGGAAAATTTCGAGAAAGTCGCCTGATGCCATCTGGATCCCTTGAATGTTAATGCGGCTCCTCTGTTTCTCTGTAAGTACCATGGGTGAGAAGGAATATGCTCAGCTAAGGGACCATTCATTAATTACGTAAGGATGATTTTGGCCATTTTTGACCCCCCCCCCGCCATGTAAGAGTATGTAAGATTTTTACCCCCCCCCCCTTATCTTACGTAAGATTCCATTTCGTTTTTCAAAATAATAAAATGACGATTCTTATGTGACTAGAATCGTTATTAAATTCACTTATATATATATTTTTTAAAAACTTTTTTGGTGTAAAGAAATATTTACCAAAAGGAATCTAGACTGACTGACAAATACTTTTTGAAAATATTGCGGTACTAATTAAAAATAAGACACGCTATACACAGTGAGATTCTTTTTTATTATATTTTACACTATTCATTCCTTAAAAAAACAAGTAAGGAACAGCTCATCCTTATACGTTTTTTACCTTCCAGAAGCCAATGAAATATTATCCCCGCTAAACCATTTGGTCGCGCGATTTCTAATATAAAATATCGACTTGGAATATATTACCTAAGAATGGTTCTAACCCATCCCCTAATTCCAAGATTCCAACTCCCTCCCCCTCGGGACCTTACGTAATTAATGAATGGCCCCTAAGGTCTGCAGGTTAAGGAGCAAAGTCAGTCTTCTACCTTAGGCCCTAACATCTAGTCAAGGTGCTCCAGGTTTGCTGATCAACAGAAGCTGTCAAATTTTCCCCTCTTACCATGAGTCAAAACACTGCAAATATTTTTCACTTCATCCAAAAAAAAAAATATTTTTCGTTTTTGTTTTTGATTAAAATTTCAGCGATTGTATTACTTGGCCGCTGATTCAGTATTTGTTAAAGTAAATTCAGTCATCCGCTTCGGCAGCAGAATTAGTTTACGGTATGTCGTTACGAGTTCAAGGTAAAGTCATGCAGGATCGGATAAAAATTTACTAACATTTAGAGGAAGGTTGCCGTCAATGAACTGGTTCTATGACGAGACTTCGAAGATCACCCTCACCAGAGTTTTGTCAGGCACGAAATCAGTTTTAGTGTCTTCTTTTGGCTCAGAACTGTTCAATGCAGAATCGTCAAGGACCTTGAATTAATATATCATATTGTTAAACGTCTAAAAAAGATTTCTACTATTCACTTACTAATTATTGACATTTACATTTTGTTTTTACATGCTTTGAATATTACTGAAGAACTAAACGGGAACATTGACTTGAAAAAGGTCATTTTCAAGTACAATTTCCCACATTTAAAGTTTTATCATGAATCGTCACAGCAGTGACAACTATGAGAACATTCAAAATGACGCAGTTTGCTATCATTGAACCGCTAGGTGTTTCTATGAATGGAACAGCTAAAAAATTATTCATTCATGAAATCTTACAAACATTATTAAAGTTTCAGCTCAATTCTCTTTAATAATTTATTAATATTTTGAAATAAGTGTGATAATAATGAAAAAACGTTTTTAAAATAATATTTGGAAACTCCCTCCAGTTATTGTTTTCAACTTAAAAACTTTTGTAGTCAATTCAGTATTTGTTAAAGTAAATTTTAATACCGTTTCAAGTACGTTTGTTGTTCCAGAAAAATTTCATAATAAGTAAAATAAAGCCAGTGGATAACTGAGGACATGCAACGCGCTCTATCAAAATCCTTGTTGTCAAGTAAAATCATTGAGGATCCAAGTTTTTGAACTTGGATGAAACAGGACTCCCATTTGTTCAAAAGAGGCACCATGAAATTTTAGCTAAGTAAGTCGCGTATTAGAAACTATCAAATGGTGAGCGAGGTGTGGAGAAAACAAATGTGTTGTGTGAGTCCTGAGGGGGTTTTATGTTTCTCCTGTGATAAAAAAAAAATACTTTTAAAATACCAATTTCCTCTTTTTGAATTACTCACTATTATTTGTAGTGTTTGTTTATTTCCTGTAAAAACTATTTATATTTTACGGCTTGATTTGTTCATCCATAGCAACTGGATGACCATTGACCTTTATTAGTCCCATGAATGGACCACATGCTAAAATATTACTTTTTAATTTTTAATCTTTATCGAATACATTTAACATAAAATCCAATTTTTTTTTAAAGGAGAAAGATACTGATACCCTATGTTTTTCATCTAACTTTTGTACCGCTTCTGGTTAAGTTGAAATCCGAACCCGCTTTAAGACACGATTTGAAAACTGTTTTTATGTATTCGTATTTACCTAGTTATTTTTGTGTTTTGCTACATGATTCTGCACACAGTCCCCTGCAAAAGATCTACGGCACACCATTTCAAGAGCTGTCCGGCACAACTAAAGTACTTACGATGTCTTGTTTCGTTTTTCGTTTTCAGCTATTTTCCTTTGTCTATGTCTAGTCAAGAGATCAAACTCACTTTTTCCATTAATTGGTAACGTCGGTCTACTTGAAGAAGGACCTAAGACAAGTCTAGTCCAAAACAGATGGAGAACGCATATCAACACAGAGAGCCGAGTTTCGTATAATAGCTAGATCTGTTGTTCAAAACCTAGAGGTAATTACGCCTAAAGAGGTAAACGAAATTTTTTGAGGGTTGCCCTTCAGAAGTACAAATATTGTAGAATTATTCAGTCTCATAGCAAAAAATTTAATTATGAGAAACTAACTAACTGCCTAGTCTAAAGTCCTTCGTGTCTAGTGTAAAAAAAAAACATAGCATTAAAAAAATGTTTTTCTTTTAAATATATGTAAATAATATTAAACTTGGATTACGACTTAAAATACGCATTAGTCAAAGTTGCACTAAATATTGAATGCATTTTTAGAAATAGCAATAGAAACGGTCGCACTGACAAATTTTTTATTTAAAAAAAATATCAAAAGCATTAAGTGACTTCTTTGTGTGAATGATTAACACTAACTAAAATTATTTATTTTCTGTCATTTAAAGAAATGAATGAAAAAGCTATTTTATTTTTACACTTAACATTTTGGATGTTATTTCCGAATGATTTATGCCCATTTCATTGGTAATATTTTTAAAAGGGCTAGAAACCGATAAGCAGGACAAATAGCACAAATTCTTCTTCCGTATCTCCTTTTACTGCAGCAACATACTGTAGTAAATGATCACATATATTTAAGTAAGCGATATAAGAAATAAAAAGACTTTTTACTTCTGAACTAGAATTGCTAGCTGCATCCGAAGCTCGATGCGCCAAAGTTGGATATTATTTACAGTTAGCGAGAAAGTAATGTCCAAGTCTTTATAGTAATATTTGCAGAAATTAACAGTAAATGTACAGTGTGATGTATAAGTTTATCATTAATCATGCCATTTGACCGCAAAATTAAACATATAAATAAGAGGTTTTTATGCAACTATTTTCAATCGCATTTTACAAAACGTTGTTTAATGTACGCTGCCTGTTTGGCTTTAAATCATTTTTATGAACAGGTATTATCAGTCTTGAGAAAACAAAATCTCCCTTCTGTCAAAATGTGAAATATTAAATTGCTGAATAAATTACTTCATCTAGTAAAATATATGAATTGAGCTCGACATTATCACATAAAATATATTATCAGTAGATAAGTTATATAGAAATGATAATGATGAAAAATATTAAACTTTTAAACAGTTAAAATTATTAAGTTTGTTAACATTGCTTGAAGTGAATTCACTGAAAGGAAACAATAATTAAAAAGAGTTACTCAAACTATTCCCCTATCACAATGTGACAAGAATTAAATTAATAAAATAAATATAAGATGATTTTTAAAAAAATTATGATTTTTTAAATAAAAAATATACTGGTTCAGTAGTTGACATCAAGCATAAATCAGATTATCTGACAGTTGGTACTCTTTATTTTCAGTAGTTGACATATGCTTCGAAATAAGAAAATGCCTAATGAATGAATTCGTGCCAACTTGTTATGAATACAGGGTTGTAATGGAAATTAAATTTAAATGCAAAAATTAAATCTGAACGTCATAGATTACAAAAAAGAATTCGAGTGCTGAGTAAACATTTCTTCTTGCACCTGTTTTCAAATACTCATTGATATAAAACATTAAACTTCCCATTAATAATCCAATTTGTCCACATTTTTTGGCAATTTCCAGAGTCTTTCAAATTTTTGCATTACTGAAATAGTAGCAGCAGTTACAAAACGTTAGTTAATCCTGGGGAAAAAAAACCTTCTTCGTAGGTAAGGACTACATGCTTTCCTACAGTTTTTTTCTTCTAGTTTTTTTAAAGGTATCTTTCGTGCATAGTTAGTCCTTTGCTCTCACTTTAGATTCATCTTTGCTGTCTGATGGAATCTCATCCGAACTGTGTCTTTACAACCAAGCAACCTCTGCTTTTCAGGCTTTTTCTTACGCTGCTTTTTGTTTTGCTTTTCCGTTTTTTCTTTGTCTCTCGGCAGCACGTTTCGCACTTAGTAACTTTTCTAATTCTTCCTTTTTGCCAATTGTTTCTAAACTATTGAGGATGCTGTGTCCCCTTAAAGGATAAGTGGCATTTTTCTTCTTCATAAGTTTTTTTTTTTTTTTTTTTTTCAGTTTGTCCTTACCTTCTTGATTAAAAAAGAAAGTGTCTTTTGAATAAGCATGAGAAGCCACCTCTCACTCCACCATATACAGGACCTCACCCTGTTATCTCTACTAAGGATAAAACATTTGTGATTAAAATTAAAGGCAAAAATGTTACAGACGAAACAATTTCAATTTACAGACGAAAGCCTGGGAACATGTTGGAAGAACCAGATCCAACCAACACTAATTTTCCATCATCTTCTGTACAACAAAAAATTCCAGAAAAAGAGCCTATAATGCGTACAACTCGTAGTGGCTGTCATGTACGTTTCCCCAAAACACTTGCAATTGTCATATAAATAATTTTTCTGTATTGCGCAACTGCGTTATTATGTCACTAAATTTTCTTGTGTTCATATGTTACGTCATAATATGCTGTTCGTAAATGTGTCGTTCACGTAATTCACTGGGGGGATACTATGTGGCTAGCCAGGCTCATCCAGCCGCTTACGTAACTTCCGGGTTTCCCGGATCTTATCCACGTGGCGGCGAATGAGTCAGGTGGCCGTTTTTTTCCTATTTCTCCCAGGGGAATTACGGACTCATCAATAGGAATATATGTATCTAATAAAATGCTTTCTGGGAGTAGTCTAATTGAGAAACAGAAGTCGCCTTTGAAAAAGCGTCTATTTTTCCTTCTGAGAGTGATAACTTCTGGATTCCATGGGAAAAATCCACATTTTCTAAAACCCTATACCAGGTTAGTCGCATTTGATCGTCTATAATTTCATTAAGACGATTAAGAACACATTTATTTTAAGACTGGAGCATACATTTTATCTAAATTCTATGCTTGTTTCATTTACTTTCAATAATTTTAAAGAGTCCTGAAAACTGATACAGCCATTAGTTGCAAAAAATGTCACATTCTGTTAATGTGCCAACATGTCCCTTTGTTGGAGTGATCTAAAAAATTTACACCTTCTGTCAATTATTGGATGCGATGGTTTCAAAAGTTATAGAGGGTTTGGTTTTGGAAAAAACTAAATGACAACAGTCATGACGCACTAAATAAAGCAGTATTATCAAATTTTATTACTACACAGAAGTTGATTCCATTTTCGCAAACTTTTCTCCGTGTCAAGCACACAATATTATTACTTATAAAGTCATCAAACTGTATTTCAAGCTGTAGATATTAAGTGTTTATTTTTTCCTAAAGATATGAGATGGAAGTATAACTTTCGTGCTCAAGGTTTAGAAATGATTAAAATAAACCAAACAGTTGATGAACAAATTATTCTAAATGTATTTTGGTATTAATGCGTTTTAATTAAAGTTGTAAGTAAGAAATAGCGTAATACTTTTGAAATGTACATGCGAATTCAATTAATAGAAACTAATTAATTTTTTAACCAAAGCATAAAAATCGCTTGAATAAGACGTAAAAGTTCTAAACAAAAATAATACGAACGAAGGATTTAGTTATTACCTCTTTGCATTCATAGTGCAATCGAATTGGTTTTTGCATTGGTATAATTAAAACTGCAAATTAATTTTACGCTCTAATAAACTCGAATCTAAATTTAATTTTTTATGAACTTGGCTCGGCATGTCAAATTAAAAAAAATAATAAGTAGTTACTTAAGACCACAGAAGAGTTTGACATTTTAAACTCATAAAGAAATTGCGATCATACTTAGTGCAGCTTTTCTTTTTCTGTTTTGATACTATTTTCTTTATAGTTAAGTATTACATTTACTAGAAATTCTTTGAAAAGATAATCATTCTATCAGAGCAGTAAATTAAAAAAACTTTGTATTTAACTACATTGATTGCCCATAATGATAATTTAAACAGTCCGTCTCTAAAAGAACTGAATTATTGTCGCTATTTAATGTTTCAACATTATCTGATATTACTATTCCATTAACCTAGTGCTTTATCTCTTAACTACTTTCTAGTACGCGAAATCAATTAAACATATATTTTGAATTTTCTTTTTATTTTATTTTATTTTATTTTATTTCTTTTCTGATTTATTTTTATAGCAATAAAAAATTGGTTATAGTTTTCATTTGATCATTTTATCTTATTTATTTTTTCATTTTATCATTCCGTCCGTCCCATGATTTAATTTTTTCTCCGCCTCCCTCTGCTGCTCCACTGTCAACCGACTCCTCGATGCTGCTCCTCCAATAGCCGAGTTCACAACACACTTTTCTACCTCGTAAATAACCGCTCCGGGTCCGAAAAAAACCGGTTGAAAAATTCTCTGTTTACATGTATAGGTTTTCCATTGTACCAGAGAGAGCGGTTTATCCCAGCATCTTTAGCGCATATACCAGCAAGTAGACGAACTTGTTTCATGGAATGCCTTCTGGGTAAGCAGGAGGAAAAAAATTCCACATATACCCCTCAAATAACCGGAATGCGGTGAAAAACAGGTTTTTTCTGGGGTCGAAAGTGCCCATGGAAACGCGACTGAGTTGCTGGGCGATGTCGTCATACACTCATACGCACTCTTACAGACACACACGTGATTACGAAAAGCAAAATTTGAACTCAAGGTGTCAAAAATTCAAATTTAATTTCTTTCTTTATTTGTTTATTTATTTATTTATTTATTGAGAATTTATAGTACAGTGTTATAGAAACATTTTTTGCTTCATGATTAAAATAAATTTCAAATATTAACTTAAATAACGTCATTTATTTTTGATGATAAAACGGCCAAATATGCCGCCGTTCTGTAACATGTGAAACGCTAAATTTTATTAGCGAGAAACTAAATATGAGTTGCTCATCTAAAATATTACTACAGCCTTTTTGTTCTATTTCGTTTTACATTTTCGTTTCATACACGCCAATGAGTCAGCAAAGAACGAATCTATTCGTTTGCGAGCAAATAAGACAAAAAAACATTTTCTAATTACATTCTGCGTTTTGGAACAAGGACCCATAGCTGGTTACGGGCACGCATAAAAAGGCCAAGAAGGTTTCACTACTTTACACTGTAAAAAAAAAAATTGATAATTGGGTGAAATCGTTCAAACGTTATAACGTTGAAAAATTGGGTTTAATTTCATAAACGAAGTTTAACTTTTTAATTAAAGGCCTAAACATATATAATACTACAAGAGGCAGTTCACAAATGATGTCACGCTTTGAGAGGGAAAGTGGGTTTGTGAAAACGTGACAGTTTGGGACAAAGGGGAGGGAGGGAGGACAATAATGGGACATTACGTATTTTTTTATGAGAATAGGTTAATAAAAATAGAGTGACATATGAAAAAGGGGTAGGAGGTATGGTGAACAGTGTAATAAAAGTGGGTTGGGGTCAGAAAAGTTGAAAAAAGGATGACATCATTTATGGATACATCTTCTAACTTGCAAGTAATAAAATCAAGACTAGAGTAGCACTGCTGTACAAGTTTTTTGTAAAATATTTGTGCATTTATTTATCAAATCATTTGAAATTAAAGTGGGATATCACTGATGAAAGACTTTTGATACTTAAGATTTCTGCTCAATCGCCAAATGTTGCGCACCCGTCGCTTTATTCTGGTAGCATCGGCACTTGCAAAACCATTCATTGTCCTGAATACATTTTTTAATTATGAACATATGTTTAAGCTCATACCTGATAGAATATAATGGTGAAGCATGTAGTGGACGGAAGCAGCGAGCTCGTAACGAAACTACCCAAACGAGGCTACTTAAAGTTTCCAGGAGCAATGCGAAAAGACGAGCTGGGGCAGCAGCCCTCTAGTATCTGAAAATTGTCTGTACATTGTTAAAACACTGAAAATGTGGACGAGTAAACAGAGAAATAAATTAAAATGAACTGAACAGGAATGACTCCCAAAACAAACAAATAGCAATCAGTTCTGAGCAGTTTCTAAAAAAGCCAGTGCTTATTCTGAAAAGAAAAAAGAAATTGAACGAATGTGAAAAAGTTTCGATCTTTCTTCTTAAAGTACAGCTTTTTAAATCTTTTAGTAAGTTTTCCTCCGTTGAACAAAGTGCATGAAGTTGTTTAATCTGCATTTTAAAATTGTGCTCTCCGTCATAACTCCTTCAACTTTTTCGTTGGTGACTCCTCGGTTAAACACAAAAAGAGAAAAAGAACCGAAAAGGAAAAACTGGATGTAGAGATGCGTAAAGAAAAACAAATTGCAGAGATTAACATACCAGAATTTAAGAAAAGATGTTGCTAAGCATTTTGTGGAATAAATTTCTCTAAAAATGTAATCTCAACGGAAAAAATAATACATGATTTGCTGCAGTGTTTTTATTTAAATACTCGAGAGATTCTAACCAACGGCAGAATTTAGACGATTCATGGTATATATTTGATATTTTCCTCTGTGTTTGTTTCTGCTTTTAGGTGCGCTATTCTGAAAACTCTTATATTCTCTTAGAACCACATTCAGATTAAAGGATATCTGAGAAGAATTTGTAGCTTGTAATCAGCTTAGACTTTTGGGAAAAGAAAATCTTTGAAATGAATAACAAAGATTAAAGTATGTAATCCTTTTACTGTGTATACTGTCAACGGGGGTTACTTTATACTGCGAAGAATTACTTAACTCTACTAGGTCCAAAATGTTTCAAATTTGAAAAAGAAACAATTTTAATAGAGAAAATTCTAGAAACTGGTATGCTTTTACGAGAATAATATCAATATCTCCAGACGCTAAAAGTCTAATATCTCCTCAGGTGGTGGGTAGGTTATAATTGCTTTAAGTATGTATTAAGTGTACGGTGTGCAATTATTTCGTGCGCTGGGGAATGTTAAAACCCTCCAAAGGAAAATTTTGTTTTCTAATCTGTACGAAATCGATTTCGAATATTTTTGTCAAGTTATGAGGCTTTTTTCTCCTTTTTATTTCTGTTTTAACTAGCGTTTGTAGTTAAATTCCCACAATGTTCTTTTTGTCATTTGTTCCCTTTTACTAATTTTTTTTTTTTAATTCCAGGATCGTGAGAGTGCGTAAGCATGCTTTGGATGAAAGCTTTGAAATAACCCGGAAAACAAAGAGGGAGTATTTTATGAATGGGATAAGATTCTCGGCCAAATGAAACTTCGGACAGTAATATGATTTAAAAAAAAAAAAGGTTTCTTCAGAATCCTAGAGTCTGAAAACTGTTGGTGTATGTGCAGCTCAATTCGAGGGCAAAGCATTATAGCTACCCTGATCTATCTTCGATTGTTCTTCAATTATTAAATCGAGAATATCTTAATCTGAAAAGAAGGTATTTCTTTCTGTAGCTACTGAACTCTATTCAGTAAATTTCAGTAGGTTCATATTTTCTAAAGATTCTGAAATTGTTGCAGAACCAGGGAAAAATCCGCTGTAGTACGAGGCCAGTCTCACTGGAATCGCACATTTTCGGACGAATTATAAGCGCTAAAACACTTTCGAAAACTAAAACTCAATTTTTCATCGAAATGAGAATTCGACAATTACGCATATTGTCAACATCGCTTACAAAAATATTTTAGCTGGAACCCTCAGAGATCCCTTGATAGTTCCACATCAGTTAGATTAGATTGTATAACATATACCTTACAATTTGACAAAAGGTTTTACCACAGCTACTGGCAACATCTTCACACCACAATTAAAGAAGATGCATGTGGCATCGAAACGATGGAACTATCAAAATTATGGCTTATTTCTCCACATACGTCAAAACTTAAAGCTACATTTCAAGGCCGTTGGATTCGTAGGTGTGACATGAACCCAAACTTTGGTCAGTTGGATCACCTGATCTATCCTACCTCGATTTTTTCTAATGGTGTCATGCCTGGTAGTCTACGTTACGATAACTACATGGGCTTCGAAGGAAACCTTGTTGCAAGGATTGCTGTTGCTTCCGAATATTTCACAGGGTTTTGCAAACGTACTCGTTTGATACAGCATTGGTTTTCGAATGCATAAGTACCAGTTGAAGCTCATTTCAACATGATTTGCCACTCTGTGTATTATTTTATAAATTAAACGCATTTCAAGCATTCTAATTGTGTTTAGTGCTTTTAGCAGATTCAAAAAATTGGGAATTATAAAGAGTTGGATAATTTTCGGTATGATAACTTGAAAACAACTAACCCGGGTATCTTTGTTTATTTTTATTTTTTCATAATATATTATATAATTATAAAACAGAGCAGAATAGGAATCTAGCTTTTTTTTTTTCACTCCAATCACTTTTAACCGTTGAAAAAAAAACCTTTTGAATTCGGAGTAAAGTATGTTAGTATTTTAAAATTTTATAATATTATTTTTTTTTTTACTGAGAAAGCTTCTACAAATGAAAACTTTGAACAGTTTGCATAAATCTCCAATTCAAGCAGGTCACTGTTTGATGCATTAGACAAAATATTGACATCGTGAAAAACGATGCTCGAAACTTCTCTTATTCATAGCGGTAGCGGAAAGTAACAATATGAACTAAAGAAATAAAAAAGTCATATCTCACGCTGTTGTGTCGTGGAGTTTACTGGTAAAGTGGGCTGAAAATCGTTAAATTGTAACCTTTGTAACGACAAAGACTTGATATAGCAGTTAGGCACTGCTGCAGGAGAGAGATTTAAAAAGTACGTAAATATTTATTATTTTTTTACTTAATATTTTTAGGTATACTTTTAAATATATAGCTATATACAGTCAAACCTTATAAACACAAAACTGATAGAGGCGTCAAAATTTTTCGAGTCAACTGATTTCCACGTTTATCGTGTTTTAAGCAAACATTCAAAAATGTTGGTATCTGTCGCGCATAAAATGCCGGAACCAAAGTACATTTGTACTAAAATGCACATGAAAACATTTTTATTCATATTGTGAAAGCGAAAAGTATAATAAATCTATTAAACTATTGAACAACATTTATCAGAATGTAAGAATTCACTTTCTGCACGACTCTGGTTTGCGTTTAAGTGTAGATGTTGCAAAACTCGAAAGTAAGTAAATGAATTTCATTTAAAAGAATGGATTGTTATTTAAATCTTTATAATTTTCTTTACTTTTTGTTTTTGAGATATTATGGTTTTCTTATTTGTTTTCAATTAGTTTTTTAATTTATTTATTTTAATTTGCTTATTTATTTATTGATTTATTTTTTTCATTAAAAAATTGCTTTTTTGTCTTAAACGGGATTTTGTTTAAATCATCTTCGTTTAAACGATTGATTTAGCACTACCTTTTTATTTGACAGAGAATAGCCAAATTAAAAATTAGAAGATAACCAGTACAAATGGTAGGTCTTGGGGCAAGAGATAGTACTAGTAGCCCTGGTAGGTGCTGCTGTATAGCATGATTTAGAAACAAAAACCAATGAAAGCCTACCTAGGACGTAATCTTTATAAGCGTTTTACTCAAAACTTGAAAATGTCCACTTGCATCCCTTTGCTTCTCACTGCCTCATATGATAAAGAATATTGAAACTAGAGATGTCTCACAGACATCTCGAGGCAATCTGTGAACTATGCGGAAACATCCCTGAAAACTTTGATTTAAGATTTAAATTTTATCTTGAGGTTAAAAAAAATCCTTTAACAATAGTTGGCAGCAAGAGATTCTACGAAATATAATCGATTACCCTACCTTTCACTGTCTCTTAAAATGTCCTATCCCCTTAAATATATCAAAAACAAGATTGTAGCAGAAAAATAGTCGGCAAAAAATAAACGGACACCGTAATTATGTTTCGTAGTTATAGATTTTTGTCGTTTTCACACTTCCGATTAGAATTAGTTTCAATTTTTTTTTAATTAATTGCAATTCCCAATCACGATTTTAAATAATAAAGAGAAACACTGCAAGTTTCGCCATATTATTTTTTAACTTTTGCTTTTATTTACAATTTTTCGCAGGATCATTACCTTTGATTAGCACTAAGACTTTTTTTTTGCTTAAACTTCCGCTATTAATTTCACTAAAAACTTCCATTACGCTATTTAAAGCGCTGCAAAATACTGTAAACTAAAATAGCGCTCATTAATTACCTTGCGCTAATTAATGGATCATCCATCTTTAAACTCATATTGAAAATACCATTTAAGTTAAGAAAAATGTGTGGAATAATGAGAGTTTTATCGAAAGTATGTCCCAAAGGGAAATTCTACTTTTAGAGTGTTTTGTTAGATAAAATGTTCTTAATTAAAGATAGACATTTGGATTAATTACAGTGTGGAAGTTTAAGTGTTCTGCACTCCGTGTTCTAATAATCTATTCACTTTTTACTACTTTTCGAGGTACGCTTTTTTAAAAGAAAAAAATATGTTAAACACGATGCAAAATCTTTAAGTACTCAAATAATGAGTTTTTAAACAAAAAAAGGAATTTTTTTTTACATTGTTTTATTCCACGAAAACTGTTTCAGGTAAATTCGGGCTCCGACTTCATACATTAATCGTCATTTTACTGTAAATAAGTTAGTATTTTTCCTCCCATCTGATTGATTTGTTTATCTTGAATAGTTTTTTAAACTTCATTTAAAATATTGTTTATTTTTGATGTCACTAAGCCTTGAATGGTAAAAATAAACCAAGCTACTTTTTACAAAAATGGTTCTTTTTTAGAGCAATCTAATAAAATGCTGAAAGAAAGTATAGAAAGTGATGTCAGCTAAAAAGTCGCTGGATGATTAAGAACTTGTAAATATATTTTTAAAACCATTTTCAAGTTTCTTATTTCTAACAGAAACCTGTTAACTTCATAAGTGGATTTAGTTTTTGAGGGCCTAACCCAATGCATTTTTTGGGGCCCCTTTGTCTATCATAGAACTATGCAAAACATTTGCCATGTGCATGTTTGCATCCTCTTTAGGGCCTCTATGTAGCGGCTTTTGCAATTGTGACATTTGCGACACAGAAAATTCGACTTTGAGCTGGACATACATACATCCATACATAGGGTATACGCTCAAAATTTCACGGCAAAAATGTCCCCGGTCCAAAATATCGCCAGTCCAAAATATCACCGGTCCAAAATGTCGTCGGTCCATAATTCACTCCTTCAATTAGTGAGAAAAATTTAAATGTAGGGGAGACCGGGGCAGGTTTTCGCGCGGGGCACGTTTTCGATTTGACTTTAACTCGTTAACGAGCCGGTAGAGCGAAACACCGACCAGACTATTTGAAAGGCTGCGCCACTAGACGACAACTACAAGAGTTTCGGTTGGATGGCTGTTAACATCGCTGCGCAACGTCAGTTTCACTTGTTTTTATACCGGTAAGTAAATTTTGATGACCTCATTTAAACTAAAAACAAACATATACGTCTTCAGTTAAGTTTTTGTCTGTTGTAATATTTCGAAAGAGCATATTTAGGAGCTACCTGTGATGTGATAGTTTGTCCATAAAATACTATTTTTGACCGTCTGCGTAAAGTTTAAGGAAAAACATGGCGACGGGGCACGTTTTCGAACACCAAACGGGGCATATTTTCGCATCGAAAACGTGCCCCGTAGCATTGAAAATATGCCCCACCCCCTTCAATCGCTACTATTTATCGATATTTATTATATTATTTACTCGTAAATGAAGCATAAATAGTTAAATAGATGAAAAGGTAAACTTCTTATTTGACAACTTATATTTTTAAACAAAATACAGACAAAAAATAAATCACAATCTCAGTCATTCATGAGAGATACATGTTAAAACAAAATAGGCCTAAGTGTTTATAAAAATAGCATTAAACTGATATGTTCATAGAATGGCTTGATTATTATGACTTGATATTGATTTGTGCGTTTGGTTTTCAGATTTGTCGTGGTACGACACTACAAAAAGAAGTCTGAAAGAGGCAAGTACACTATAGAGACTATGGTAGAAGCTGTCAACAAAGTAAAAGAAGGAAGAAGTATGAAACGTGTAGCAGTGTAGTAAAAGTGTAGTACCCCAGAAGAAGTGAGACCTCTGGAAAAAGCGGGTCCGAGAAAATAGACCGGCAAAGGAAGAAAGAAGAGAAAGTCGGCCATTTTGACCGACACTCCGGTCAAACAGCAGCTTAGACTAGAGCAGCAACAAGCTAACAGAGAAAACAAATGAAAAATGAAAAGAAAAATGTAAAAAAGAGTTTATTTAAGAGACAAATTGGAAAACCTAACAAGCTTGAAGAAAATGAAGAATCAAGTGATGAAGAGAAAGAAGGCTGTGCTTGCATTTACTGCATAGAATTGTACAGTAAATTTAAGGCTAAAGAGATATGGGTAAAGCGCACTCGTTGCAAAAGATCGGCCCACGAGTCTTGCATCAAAGAAAACACTATGTTCTTTGTATGCATTAATTGCGATAGTGACGATGACGTTTAGTGTTTTTAACAGTCCTACATGTATTAAAATTATTAAGTAGCCAAGTTGGTGATGAGTTTTTTTCAGTGTATATTTACTGAAAATCAATAAATAACCTACTTTGAAAATATTTTGTTGGATTTCCTAAATTATATTGATATAAGTGCATGTGAAAACTTGCCCCTGTCAATTAATAAGGTATGCGAAAACTTGCCCCGGTCACGGGGCACATTTTCGCATGTGACATAGCGACACTTAAAACTATTTTTGTGTAAAACAAAGCTTAATTAATTGATGTAAGTAATTCCACGTTGTAGCCAAGGTTTCTCTGAATGGTATAGTACAGTTTTTTCAAACTTAGGTAAATAAATAAAAAATAAAAAAAATAACTTAAAAAAAGCTCGAAAACCTGCCCCGGTCTCCCCTACGCCAATGCTTTTCAGCATAAAAGTTGCAAAAGAATGTTGTGCCTTTCAAAATAAGTCCCTTGAAAAATTCCAAACATTTTCTTCTGTCTTAATTCGTAAACGTCAGACATTTTCCAGAAAATAAATAGTATACAGAAAAACATACCTTTCCTTATTTACAAGAGCTTATTTTACGTGATTTAATGCCTACCAATTGTAAAACAAAAATATGTGTAGCAAAAGACTTGGCTCATTGATATCAATAAGCAGTTTTGATTGGTCAAAACAAAAAGGGAGAAGAGGAAGATGAAAAATTAAATAAATAAGTCTTTTTTTTTAAACTAGTTCTGAAGCTGACTTTTTGTGAAAATTCCTGATATAATGGAAAATATCATTTAAAAAATATATATTTTTTTTCTTCTATATCTAATGTACACAAAAAAGTTTTTGATTCCTAAAATTTTATCTTAACTTGGACGAATTATACTTTCTGAAGTACGCTGAATTTTTTTTGACTGGTTTTATTATTTTTTTTTAAAGGAAAATGTATGTGTGGGTGTATGCTAAACCGATTTTTTTTTCTACTCTACTTCAAAACCTCTTGCATAAATTCGAACGAAGCTTGTTACCCACATGTGATTTAGGGCGGATTGATTTTTGTCGCTAATTCCATGAAGAGGGTGGAGCAATTGAACATTTTCATGCTATCAGTGACTACCACATCTTAAGAAATAATGAATGGAATCTAATATAAAAGTAGTCAATTGGCAGCACTCAAAGAAAACATACGCTGGTTTCATTTCGACACCAATATCATAAGAGGGGCTTAGCTGTCGAAAGTTTTTTCTTTTTCTTTTTTTTTAATTATTTACGACCGATATATCTTATGAAGGTCTGCTTGAAGTCAAACAAATTTGGTCTTCAGGTATATTTTAAAGCGTGAGTTGGCTGCATTTTTGGCTTAAATCACCACAGAGGATGGTGCAGCGGAATACTCTTTTTCGTTTAATATGACTGCTATATCTCAAGACGTAATGCAATGATTCAGACAAAAACGAACTGATGTGTGCATCACATGACTTCCTTTTACTCCAATTTTAATGTCATTTTCCCATTATTGGCAATTTTAATGTGATTCAATAGTTTACTCTCTAACTATCACCACCAGTGGCTAAATTGAAACCAGATTTTTAAAAAAAATTGCCAAATTTTTTGCCAAGTTGGCGACAAAACTTGGCGACCAAAAGACTGGCGATATATCGCCAGGTGTCTGCCAAATTATAACACCACTTGAGTATACATCGAAATTAACAATGATTTCCCCCCAAAAAAGGGGCAAAAGACCCCTTTAGAAACACTCGAATGCAACTAAAAGGGGAGGTGCACAACTAGACCCCACAAGGAGTATACGTACCAAATTTCAATGTCACGAGAAAAGTCGTTGTAATTAACTCGGGGAATGTCAAAATGGATATTTCGAGTGTTTATACGTTTTTAGGCACTTATCCGCGTGTGGTCGGGTTGAAAAACAAATTCAACATTAGTTCGGGGGTGAGCAAAATGGAAATTAAGGCCGAATTTTGAGTGAATTTTTTTTCGCGAATACAATACTTAATTTTTTGTAAAAGGAAGTTAAAATGGTATGGAAGTAAAAATAAACGTAAACAGGATCCATTTCTGTTTTTAAATATTTTCTTTCACCATTTGCGCGCGTCATAATAGCGTAATTAAATACACAATGAAATATACATTAAATTTAAATATTTCCCTTAGGTCATCAGCCAAGAGAGAAAGAGGATAGTTGAGTAAGACATAAAAAAAAAATAATAATAATAATAAATAAATGAAATTAGTCAAATATTCCTTTCTTTTCCGTTGAACTTTAATTACTGGTGATATTAAAACTGAACTGAATTAGAGCAATCTTTCACAATTTTTGTAGTAAATATTTACTAATTGAAAGATCGATTCCTTCTAACCATGAAACCACACGATCAAGGAAATTCGAAAAAGTCCAAATTGGTAGCATTTGGACGAACATTGGAAAACATACTTTGGCAAAAAAAAAAATTAGTGAACTCGTGACCCCGTTATCGAAATATGAAGTATTAAAATTAGCCGAAAGTTGAAGTAAATTCGACAAATTTAGAGAGTTTTATTCAGAAATAAAAAATACGTGCGGGGGGGGGGCGGGACGAATTCAAGATCTGCATCCGACAAGACATCTCATTGCAGGATTTGGCCTTCACCAAAGTGCGTGAACTACGTTTTAAGTTAATTCTTTACTCAGGGGTGACTACCGGGAGGGCGAAGGGGATCGGGCAGAGACTGCACCATTTAAGTTTTTAGAGGGTTGTTTTTAGGGATATTTTCTTTCGTCTGGGGAAACTTTTGTTTTTGTGGGATCTTCAGGGTATTAGTGGAGGGTTCAGGGGATAGCACTATCGCTCTTGGTGGAAATAGTCACTAGTGTGTGTCAAGGTTAAGAACCACTATCAAACTTATAAGCTGGAAAGTTTTTCCAGAGGAACGACAACTTTAAATCAAGATTAAACCTTAGTTTTATCTTATTATTGGTGATAAAATCAGTCTTATTACTTAAGGTGGTCAGGAGGTGGCAGTTAACTCTTCTGGTGTTTAAAAAAAAAAGGTTTACATGTACTTGCAAAAGGGTTGTATGGTAGGGAAGGAGTGCGCGGGGTAGTGCCGTAACCGGAAATATTTGTTTGCTTTTTTTCTAAAAACAATGCAAATATAAAGTAAATTGATTTCAAACCAGCTTTTTTTCTGGGGAGGTGCCTAAACCCCAAAGTGAGTTCCCTGAAGCATATTTTCTAACTATAGCAATGTGTTTTGTATGTAGGTGTTATTACTCATTTAATCCCCCGACTGAAAAGGCATACAAACTTACTTTAGGTTAAGAGTGATAACACCCAACTATTCACAGAATACTTTCTGTCACTCACATTGAAAAAGAAAAGTATTAGCTTGAAATCGATACCAAATTCAGCCTAATTGGTTGGGAAATAAAGAAATTAGAGTGATTTTCTAAATTTATGCCAAAATGGTAACTATAAAAATGATCATAGATCGAATTTTTAAAAAAATTCTCCAAAGCGTAATTTTTATTCAACAAATCTAAAAAAATTAACTTGGGCTTTTCTCATAGGTATCAATTCGTAAAAAAATAATGGACAAAATCGGAGACATGACGGCATATGGCATAAGACGATTTGACGCGAAATGCCCCTGACTAATTTATACTTGATTGATATCTTGCTGAATCTCTCTCTATCTCTCTCTCGCGAGTGTTATATTTTAATTTAGGTTATTTTTCATTGTTTAGTTAACTACACTGAATCACGCAAACAATGACAAAGATCAACTTAGAACTTAAATAACTCCTGTTTTCGTTTAGTTTCACTTGTATACAACATTTTTGTACGAAACCTTGCATTACTTTTTGAGATGTAGCAGTAATTTGAAATGAGGAAAAGTATTCAGTGCGCCATCCTTTTGAAGTGATTAAAGCCAAAAATAAATAAGCAACTCGCCCTTTAAGATATACCTATAGATCAAATTTTGTCTGAATCCTTGTATTACTTTTGAAATATGCCAGTCACAAATAATGAAAAAGGAAGGGGAAAAAACGTTCGATTTCTCCACCCCTGATAGTATTGGCTTACCCCCCCCCCCCCCCCGCTACTTTCCAACATTTTATTTGATTCCCTTCATCATTTATTAAGAAATGTCAGTCACGCATATCGATGAAAACGTTCAGTTGCTGTATTATCTTAAGCGAATTGTCTCAAAAAACCATTCAGCCCTAAATCATATGTGGGTACTTGCGGGTACTGAATTACGTTCGAATTCTTACATCAGGTTTCGAGGTAGAATGGCTGCAAAAAATCGGCCGCGTACACATGCACAGACACTATCCTTGAAGAAAATTTCAAAAAAAGCGGTCGCACATCCGAACTAAACGCCGCGCCGTGAGAACGATTTACAATTGGTAGATAGAGAGTCACAAGAAATAAGATAACGTAAAAAATGGGGCCGTGGTGGCCTGAAGGCATCGGATTTGTGACCGGAGGGTTTCGGGTTCGATCCTCGCTGGTCGAAGATCTACCGTCGTCATTAATGGCCACTGGGCAACGTTAAATATGCCATTGGTCACAATGTCCTCCAAGTGAAACGATACCTCTGGGGTTGCTAGACCAGAAAGTTATTCGCTTCTGGTCTGGTTCTAAATTATCGAACTGTCCGTAGATGGTGCTGGCATTTATCGTGTTGTCTGAGCCAAATGGGACTTCCACCTAGAAATAGACGCTCGATTGAAACGGAAGCCGTAACCCCTCTGCCTAAATCGAGTAGCATCGCTACTCGGGCTCGGGTTCCCGAGTGGCATAACTAACAACAACAACAACGTAAAAAATTAAACGTGCGTTTGTTTGTATACTTTTCATTTGCTGAAAAACAGCCGAAAGTAACGAATCAAAACATGAGAATTTTTTAGAATTTTTCTTTTTTTCAGTATGTATGAACGGAACTTTGATAATAAATAGCATTTTCGTACATTTTTTGTACCAATTGAATGAGCAAACTTCTAACTATTTACATTTTGGACCGGCGACATTTTGAGCCCTCGACATTTTGGGCTCTCGACATTTTGGGCCAGCAACATTTCGGACCCGCGGCATTATGGACTGGCGACATTTTGGGCCGGCGAAATTTTGGGCCGGCGACATTTTGTCCGCGGCATTTTAACTCCAAACCAATACATAGACATGGTCGGGTTTTAAAAGTGTGGATAGTATTAATTTTGCCTATTAAAGTATAACATGAAAGTGCAGATCATAATCATCGCACACTTTTTTATATAATTTATTAAACCTAAATCTTTAAAATTTAGACTAGAAAAATCAATTATTTTTAAATCAACTTAATATCTAGGACCTCTGAAAGACTCGTCTGTAAACAAAAAAAAATCTTAGATGCGTAACAAAATGTAAATAAGAAAGCAATAAAAATATTTTTGTAAAAATATGAAACGATTCACTACATAAACGAAAAAAAGCAAGAAGTTTTCAAAAATAATTTTCTTTCATTCAATTTGATTTACATAACACTATGCTAAAAATATCACAAAATGTAAACTTTTTTTTTTCACGTTTCTTTATATTAGCACTATGTTTTCTTTTGGAGAAGAGGCCCCAGGTTTGTGCCTCATGAATTTTAAACGTCTGCTCGAATGAGAGTTTACTAAATCCCTTAGGTTTTCGAGAGCGGAAGCAATAATCTTTGCATAAAGTGAATGGTTACTTGATTTATGAAATCTAAAATGCAAGTTATTTTCCGTTTTCACAAACGCCTGGAATTTAGAAAACATTCATCACGCTGTTAAGTTCAACTTTTTTTTTTGAATATATTTTGGATAGCAGTAAAAAGCAAGATTTATGACTGTCCTAGTTTTAAGATTTTACGGGTTTAGTTCCACTCTTTTATTTTGCGTTATTTTTTATGAGAGATTTCTGACGGCACGAAATTTGTGTTTTTATTTTTTCTTTTCTCTTTTTTTTGTGAGAAAATTGCACTCTCTCTTCAATGTTTTAGATTAAGAGATGATTTGAACTGAAGTATTAAACTTGTTAATACGTAAAATATTTTCATCTTTTTAGAAAACCTTAAAACTCCATGTAAAAATAGATGCACAATTATATCTCAAGTTATTTTATACAGAGGAAGTTGATCTTGTGAACTAAAATTTTACATGTAGGATTCACAAAAAAAAGTCAATGAATGTATGTAAAACCTAATAAAGTTCTTCCCATTTGATAAGCTTTACTGTCAAGAATCATTTACATTCCGTCTACATTGACTAAAACGCAAACTAATTAAAGGTATTTTTAAACCCAAATCAAAAAGAATTTTCACCATAGAAATTCCGAACTGAGGTTTGTTGTTAATATAATTTTCGAAATACTTTTGAACAACTGGAAAAGTGCTTTCTATGAATTCCACCGAGAGGTTGTAGTACTGTTGAACTCTACCAATGTTAAAAACTAAGAAGGTTTCTATATAAAAGTTGTTTTTTTTTTTTTTTTTTTTTTTTTTTGTAAACGTGTCCTTAAAGCATTCAGTTTAACTTACATGAACTACTATATACAGTAAAGTTTCATTGATCCGAAACCTATAACACTGGAACTAGCTTAATCTAGGCAGCCATGAAGATCTACATTCCACATAAATAAAAGACGAGTTAGAGCAATAATGTAGTTTAGTTGGCAGTATTTTGTATTTTTTAAAGTATTATTGTAATTTTCTCTTATGCAGTTCTATGTCGTTACCTTAAATTCAAAATACAATTTTTATTGTTTACAGTAGTTTGTTTATGTTTCTTGGCTCAATTTATCGGTTATTTTGTTTAATCCGTACTTTTATTAATTCAGAAGACAACAAATTTGTGCTTTTTCTAACGTTGTTTGTCATACTTTACTGGATACCCTATTATACCCTTCCTTAAAAACAAGGACTATTTCAGAGTTTGAACTAGTTCACATATACTACTGAGTCTCGTTAAACCGAAAAAGGTGATTTTTTTTCTTACAACCTTTACTGTCTATATTTTCGGCGAGAGAGCTTTAAGAGAAATCGTAACTCAAACACATTAGGCGTACCCATTTTCGCTTCTAAACGCATCCATAATATATTCAGTTCGACTTACAAATGCCATGTACGTAAAAAGTTGATATGGCAGCTCTCTTTGAAGGATACTGCCATTCCAGAAACTAATAATACGAAATCTACCGAGTCTCGTCAAAAAGAAAATATGTAAATGTTTGCTCAAGCTTTAAAATATCCACTTTCAAAGAAGTAACTCAGGGGAAATCACTACCCAACCCAAAAAGTTCACTAGAATTTTTAAAATACATATTTTTAAAGTTTGTTATATGTATTTTGATACTGTCAAGGAATGTTCTCACTTAAACTTCAATGAAGCAAAATAAACAAGAGAGAGAGAGAGAGAGAGAAAGTGCCTCGTAAGCCAAATTTTTGAAGGCGGCAAAAAAAATGTCATTTTTAGATAAATTGATCCTTACACGCTCCCTGATTGTTAGGGTATGCGACAGTGGTCTGAGGGTTCTTTTTTTTTTCCTAAATAGAATATTTGAATAAAGAAAAGGCTTCCAAGCTACCCAACGAATGCTTTGGAACCTTTAAAGAGAGAATCTTTCACAAGAGTTAAATAGAAAAGATGAAAAATAAATTGGAAAATTGCAGCCGGAAATATTTGGACACCATAAAAAACCTTTAAAAAAAGCAGCAATTTAAAAATTTGCTAATTATCTAACGCGAATAAAGAAAGAATTTGCAAGTGAAAATCCTGTTGGTGAGATTGAAACCTTTATCAAACAATGAATAAAATTGTGCTTGGAGTGTTATAGATAATATCGCTATTTTCCCAAGTCATCTGCACATTAGTATATAGGAGTGTATAGCAGTTATTCCCTCCAAATAGGGCAGACTGATCTCCTAAGCCTATATCTCATTAGTTTATCCTTTAAAAAAAATTAACAGGCATGCCTAATATGATGTTAAGAAGTTTTTTTAATGTTTTTTGTAAATTAGACCTTATTGTTATTTCTGGGTATAGATGTCTTACTCTAAAGGCGACGTCTAAGGCGACGATATTTATAAACTAATTAATGATATAATTCAAAAATCATTTTTGACTCCCTCATACTGTCCCCACATAAGATTTCAACATTTAAAATAAATTTTTGAAATGATGAAGTA